>NW_025336347.1:8245067-8284883 GCF_004798865.1 Varanus komodoensis
GATTGTGCCTTAACTTTGTGAGAAAGAGGAATAAAACTGAAATCAAGTGAAACATGATTAAGTGTGCCAAACTGGGCCCCAAAGAGTGGCAGAACATGGTTGACTATGGAACACCCTTAAAATAGCTCTGCATGAAGAAAATACACAGATATAGGAAACTTAAAATGTAGTTTAACCATTTATTAAAATTAACTGAAGATTCCTGTCAACATCACTTTAGATGAGGAAGGGACCATAGCTCAGTGGCAGCAGCACAAATATCCTGCATGCAGAACCTTCCAGGCTCAATTTGAGAGCATTGGAGGGAGGAGAAGGGTCAAGTTGCAGGTGATAAAAAGGAATGTTAGGACTCTGAAGAACTGTCAATCATAGTAGATAATTCAGAACTAGCTGGACAAGCAACAGGACCTTAGTAAAATGAAGCTCTTTCTCCATCATCCACCTGCAGATGTGCTGCAATTTTTATGCCAATTTAGTTCACAAAGCACAGCAGATCTTTTTCTGATGTATCTCTGTACTAAAATGCACATCAAAACTATAGGCCAGCTATCTATGGCTATTTCCATGGGAATATCTCATAACTAGGTATAATATGCATCTAGGATGGACTTATCTGAATGTGTAACTGCATACTGCAAACATAAACCACTAAATCAAGATTCCTAGGTACCTTGAGTGATGTAGGGGAGCAGGGAGGGTTCAGTATATTTTCAGGCACAATTATGGAAAATTATGAGGTTAGATGGAAGTCAACCCACTGTGGAAGCCTTAGGTTGCTGTCCATGGGACCAAGCCTCAAAACAGAATATAACTAAAGAATGATACACAATGATTGTAAGAACTGGCAAGTATCCCAGTCTGAGTCATTCTTGAGTCTTGATTCAATAAACCCAGCACCTTGCAGAACTGGGTTACTTTTGTAATAATAGGTGAGGAATATTACCTCAGTGTTAAGTTTATGTAAGAAATGTTATTAATACACTCATGCAATTAGACTACGCAGACAACCTACAACATAGTGCATATAGCACCCCATGCGTGCCCATTATCTGTAAAACTCATTCTGTTTCCATGACAACCTGGAATGAAATGATCGGTTGATGTGGGATCTTTCCTGGATAGGAAAGCCCTTGCAAAACAAGAACTCTGGAAGATAAGTGCATGCTCCAGATACATATAAAGTCACACACATTCTGAAGGAGTTGCATTCTTCTGACATCTACAAATCCTTCATCATCATCATTATGGCAACAAGGTTTAAGAAGATCGATCTATTCATGAGCTCCTTTTTTTGGTGTTGCTTTTGACTGCTATTGTTACCCAGAAGTGAGAAAGCCCTGATGATAACTGGCAAGACAGAACAAAGTTTTGCAACACTTCAGTTCTTTAAAACTGTGAACCACCTTGGATGTCCTAGCGGAAAGATGGGATATAAATGCACTATCTGTCTAGGGCACACTGTGATCTATAGGCCTTGTCCTTCTTACTTAGGATTGCACCCCAGATAAAGTTAATAATTAAGGGTGAAATCTTATGACCACTAGATGCTGTCTAGATGGCCACAGGAAAATATGGATACCTCTTGCAACCAGTGTGGAAAGAATTGCACTGGCTTTTCTCAAAGGTTGAAACGGTAACCCCAGAGAGAGGGATTAAAGGAAGTAGGGAGAACACCACATTGGCATGCTCAATGTTTAAACGTAAGAAGGAAGCAAGGAGACTGAAAACTGCTGACACCCAAGTTCAGCATTCCTCAACCTGCTGCCCTTGAGATACATTGGCCTACAGCTTTCAGCAGCTGTCAGTCAGAATGGAGAGAACCAGAATGGGGAAAGCTGCACTAACTAATGTTAACAACCCAAGGAACAGTGCATATGCAAAGAACTACATATTGGTTTCGATAGAGTTCAACTCACTTCCACCACAATTGTTGGGGCACCTTCATTTTCATGGTCAGTACTTATTAATCCATTTCCCAGAGAGAGATATACGGCTCTGAGATATACATGTGTAATTCACACATAGTTGCTAGGAATAACACCTGAAAATTACTACTTTGAAATTACCAAACTTGCTTGTTTTTATTTGAAATTATGTTTAGGCTGTCTTTAACCCTCTTGAAGTGGTTTTATTTGCTGGGAGACTAGATGGAAAGGTATAATCCTCAAACGATCTGCAATGGGAAGCTCCATAAATAAAGCTCAATGGATTATTACATCAGAAATGGTAAAACTTAACTTAGAACTGGAGAGAGCAATTGCTTACTTCTTCCTACCTGCCAAAGCTAACCATGCTCTGCCCTCAATCACCAAACACCATCCCAGTCAGCCAGCAGAACTTCTGCCATAACTGAGACAAAATGAGACAAAATGGTGGAAAGAAGGAAAGAGACCAACTTCACTTTGTCTTGTCTTGAACTTGACTCCCCTCCCCTCAAGGAGCACAGTATCCATCTTAATTAATGAACAGATGCCCTGTGAACAGCTGCCAAGAACAGCCTCCCTGAAGGCACTAAAACAGAACAAATGAAGCTGGCCACACAGCATTCCCTGACAGGAGAAACACACAAAGGAGATAAAGTGAACATTAGAACACTGTGAAGACTTTCAGAGTATTCCTTTATAGCAGACCCATTTTATCTGGGTTATGATGCCACTCTGGGGTGGCAATCCAATACATGAGCTGAAGATAGACAGGTGCTCCAAATGAGGTTTTCATCTTGATTCATTCAGGGAACTTCAGACATCCCCTTCCACTTGCCACCCTACCATATTTTTGCAGTCTTTTGCATATATTTTCAGTCTTTTTCTCTTTTTCTGAAAAAATCCATTAAGGGGAAACAAAGACAGAATAGCTGTACAATGCCTTCTAAATGGTGTTAGGAACCCTCTGTATGGAAGTACCCTCAGCCCCGCTGAACTCAATAAGGGTTACTTTTGAGTAGATATTTTAGGATTGCAGTTAGTAAGTTAAAATACTCTAAGGAACAATGACTGCTCACATGCTATGCTTAATACTGACTAATAGGAATGAGTTAGTAGATAAAGTGGAAGTTATAGGAAATCTGGGGGAAAGTGACCACAACATACTTCCTGATTTTAAAGAAAGCAAAAATTGAGCATAGTCATACATATACTCTGGATTTTAGGAAAGCTGATTTTAATCAGCTTGGGGAAATAGTAAGTAAGATCCTTTGGCAAGTGAACCTAAGGAAAAAAGGAATCCTAGATGGGCGGAAGTAGCTAAAAAGGAAAATTTTAAAGGTTCAATTACAAACAATTCAACAAAAACAAAAAATAGCAGATGGCAGAAGAAACCAATATGGCTCCACAAAAAACTTTTGAGTTGACCTAAAAGCTCAAAAGGACATGTATGGGAAGTAGAGGGCCAGCAACAAAAGAAGAGTATGGGCAGGTGATACTGAAGTGCCGGAAAATGATCAGGAAGGCAAAAGCTGAGAATGAGCTGAGGCCAGCAAGGGATGCTAAAAACAACAAAAAAGCTTTTTCTGCTTCGTCCATAGTAAAAGACAGAGAAAAGAAATGGTGGTTCAACTTCTTAATAAGGAGGTCAAACTGATAACGGATAACAAAGAAAATGCCACAATTTTCAATTCATACTTTGCCTCCGTCTTTCCCCAAAAGCAGGTCTATGACCTTCCTGAGAGAAATGAAGCACAAACTGATGGGTCAGGATAGAAGCTTGAGATTAATAAACAAATGGTCAAGGATCGTCTAGTTTCTTGGAATGTGTTCAAACCTCCAGGGCCTGATGAGCTGCATCCTAGAGCAATAAAGGAACTGGCAAAATAATTCTCAGATAATAGTAATAATAATTCTCAGATAATAATAATAATAATAATAATAATAATAATAATAATAATACCACCACTATCTATTATCTTAGAGAAAACATGGCAAATTGGTGAAGTGCCAGATGACCATGGCTAATGATGTCCCTACCTTCAAAAAGGGCAAAAAAGGAGAATCCTGGGAACTACTGACCAGTAGACCCATATCAATCCCTGGGAAAATTCTGGTGCAGATAAGTCTATCTGCCTTCAACTTGAAGGCAATGGAGTAATTACTACAAGTCAGGATGGATTTTTCAAGGACAGTTCTTGTCAGACTAATTTGATTTCATTTTTTGATTGGGTAACCTCTTTTATGGACTGTGGGAATTCTGTGAACATAATTTATCTTGACTTCAGCAAAGCTTTTGACAATGTTCCCCATGACATTCTGAGGAGAAAACCAGTTAAAAGTGGACTAGATGGAACAACTATCAGATGTTAGTTGTAGTTATAGTTAGCTACAGAATCAGACTGAGTTTGCTGCTCTGTGTGTCTTGCTTGCACAACACTATGGTACCTTCTCAGATTGAGAAGAGATAACAAGCAGGGTACTGCAGGACTCAGTCCTGGCCCAGTGCTCTTCAAGATTTTTATTCATGATCTGGTCAAATGCAGTGAGAAATGCTTATGAGATTTGCAGATGACGCAGCATTGGGTGGGATGGCTAATTCCCTGGAAGACAGAAACAAAATTCAGGGTGATCTTGATATGCTGGAAAACTGGGCTGAAAGCACCACAAAATCAATAGGAACAAATGTCAAGTTCTACATCTAGGAAAAAGGAACCAAATGCACGGTTTCAAGATGGGAGATATTTGACTCAACAATAAGTGAGAAGGATTTTGGAATTGTCCTCAATCACAGGTGGAATAGGAGTGAGCAATGTTATGCACGTTTGTCATTCAGTATATAGATGAACTATGGAATTCAATGCCACAAGAAGTAGTGAAGGCCACCAATCTGGATGCCTTATAAAGAGACTGGACAGATTCATGAAAGAAGAGGCTATCAGTGGCTATTAGCATTACTGGCTATATCAGGATAGGCCAACACCTATGGAATGCGCTCCCCAGAGAGGTCTGCCTGGCGCTGTCGTTATTTGTTTTTCAGCGCCAGGCCAAGACCTTTTTATTAAAAAGTTATTTTAATTGTTAACTGATTATGTATTGGGTTTTATATTGTGCCAAAATGTCTCCAAAATTGTTTAAGATTGTGTGAATTGTATCTGTTTTGTAAGCCACTCCGAGGCTTTTTGCGAATGGGGCAGCATAGAAATGTTTTAAATAAAATAAATAAATAAAAACTGTTCATACCTTGAGGGCCACATGAGGACTGACATGAAACCCAAGGGCTGCACAATGAATTTCATTTACATATCATAAATGAAAGTGTTCACAATGTATTTATTTATTGTGATATATACAATTAGTTTAACCATTAAGCATTAAGCAAGGGAGAATTAATCTTAAGATAATTTTAGACCTGATTGAAAGAAAAAGAACATTCATGGGCCTGTGATATCCGCAGGCAGTTCCTTCTATGCCCACAGCCCAAGAACAATGACGGCTCCTCTTAGGTAGCCCATCCCTTTCTCCCATTTCTTCTGCCCAGAAACCCTCCCATTGACCACCTGGCCCCTCCCGCCTTCATGGAATTGGTACACTGAGCTTCTTGTACTTGAGCCAAGGACCTCTTCCCAGCATGCCCCAGCTCATCAATGTGGGGCATGCTGGGATGAACTCTTCTGAGGCTGCCCTCTCTTTTCCTGAGGCTCACCTCTATCATGTCTTTGCTTCCCAATCTTTTTTCCAATCCCCATGCTTTTAGTGAACATATTGGATTTTTCAATATAATTATTGCCTTGAAGGTCAAAGGGCTGCTCTTGATTTATTTTTCTTTTATTTATCATTTTATTTATTTATTTAAGACATTTGTAAGCGGTCCTTTGTAAAAGCCTCAGGATGGCTTACACGAATAAAATTCCACAATAAATAACAATCTATAAATAGCATAAAACATCCCACAATATATCCTCTCTTAATAAAAGTAATAAAAATAAAATGCAACTATATATAAATTAGCAATATTAATAACATTAGTTGTTAAAATGGAGATTAAATAAAAAGGTCATTACTTGGTGCCAAAAAGAATAGAGGGTTGGCATCAGGCAGACCTCTCTGGGGAGCATGTTCCATAGTCTGGGTGCCATCGCACAAAAGGCCCTCCTCTGTGTGGATACCCTCCTTACCTCCCTCAAAGAGGGTTCCTGGAGTACAGCCTCCTCTGCCAATCTTAAGGGGTGTGAGGGCATATAGGGGAAGAGATGTTCCTTCAGGTATCCAGGACCCAAGCAGTTTAGGGCTTTATAGGTAAGTACCAGCACCTTTTATAAATTTCAGGTTGCTTGAAACTGCTCCAAACTGTGTCACCTGCAGCACTTGTTGAAAAAATGCACCTGGAAATGCCCCAAGAGCAGCAGGGCATCATGCCTCCATCCTTTCCCAGGGGAAGAAAAAGAGAGAGTTGCTCCCACAGCCTGCTGAGGGAGGTGATCTTCTCCACCTACCACAACCCAGAAAGGGATAGCAAGTCTCAATAAGCCCCTACCTTGCAGGGCTTGTTCAAGCAAAGGCTGTGGCAGGGCAGGGAGGAGAGTCTCCCCACCAGCTGCCCAGTGACTCATCCCAGTCAGAGGAGCTGCGTGGGCTGCCTCCCTACTGCAGCCCATGGCAACCTCATCTCTCTTGTCCTGCAGGAAAACTGTGGGCTGAACTGCACCTGAGCAGAGAACCTTCCTGGAGCACAGACCTGGGCCCCACAAGCCCAACCTGCCCTGCCACCCAGTGAGAGTGTGCAGGATTTCTGGGCAATGTGGCAGCTGCTGCCCTGTGGAGCAGCCCCTGCCTGCTCTAGCTCCCTCATGCCTGCTGGACCAAGCCTTCCTTTTCCACTGCTCAGCAGGAAGGCCTAGGATTTGTCTGGCAGAAAACAAACCATGGCTTGTTTGCTCAATTCCCAGGTCATTTGTTTCCCTCCTCCTTCACCCAATTACTACCTGTATCTCAAATGCCTTTGCAACACTGTAGTACTAGTATGAAGAATGGCTGCTTTGGGGGGCTACTACTGTTGCCTTTGTAACTTAGTGAAACAACTCACAATACCCAGGTTGGGGGAAGATCCTGCTCAACTGCTTCCTCTACCCTCACCCTGAGTTATTTCACTGATAGGCAGAATTACCCCACTTCACAACTATGAGTCTGGTTGGAGGGACAATTCTGCCTGTTAGTGCTCTGCACACATGAAGCACTGAAGGCAAAATCAGCCCCTCATTTAGCAAGAACTTTGTGTATTGGGTTGATGGAGTAGGCAGCAGCTGAGCAGTGAGGATAATGGGCTACGCAGCCCAGTGCTTGGCAGGTTCAATGTACCATTGGGAGAGCAATGGGGTTGAAAGGGACACTCAGTTGCAAAGACACTCTGCCAGCATTGGCTGGAGGGTGTGACAAGGAGGCAGATGACAGATGTCAAAACTGCCTGTTTTGGGGCAACTATCATCCTCTTCCCTTCAGTGCTCCAGTGTGATGTCTTCTGGGATATGGCTGGAGGACTGACAGGGAAGAGGGAGAAGCAATTCTTGACAACTCCTGCTGTGCCCCATCATTATTTGGGAGACAGCGCCAGTCCCTTGGCAACTTCAAGCTGAACCTGCACAGAATATGCCCAGAGAACTGTGAAGCAACCAGAAAACTGTTTCATCACAAATTCAAATTTCTCATATATCTAGCAACCCATGTTGCAACACAGAAATGGTCACAGGAAGCAGACCTTCAGACTGATCTTTTCTTCAGGCATTTCTTTTTCCATCTGCATAGCTAATTGCAAGGATGCTTTCTCTACTCACAAAATTGAAAGATATTAGTAATTTAAGAAAAATGGCTAGAATTACTATTTTTGAAAGACACACAAACTGCAGGTTTCCACCATTGCGTGCGTACTACATGCCAAACATTTGTGCTTGTTCTTGCCAGCTCTTATAAAGAGTTTACAATCTGGTTTCATAATTTATGTATGCATCCCTCCTTGAAAAAAGAGAAAAGAAAATCTGATTGAAATAAACTACAAAGAACTCTTCACACATTATGTTGAATATGCACAGGATAGTGGAAGCAGGATCCCCTTCATCATTTGTGAAAGAGCTTAAATATTTGAAAAGGCAAAGACCTGATCTCACATACAAATTTGATGTCTGTCCCTTATAGCTTTGCAGAAGTATTCATGCACACCTGTTGTTTCCTCTTTTACTGTTTTAAAACCCAGAACTGAAAAGGGATAATTTTGTATGGTCACCACTAAATGCACACAAGATATTCAACAGTGTGAAAGTAAAAAGTACTTTTATTATTGTGCAAAAGCTGAGTAAACAAAAATAAGACCTTTTTTTATTCACTATTTGTATGACCTACTCTATGCTTTCAATCAATTTTCAGAGGGGCTTCTGGGGCTTTCTAGCCTAGGCATTATCACCTGCCAGAACATGACCCCTCCCCCTTACGATCGGGTGCCAAGTGGTACAAGCTTCATCCAGGACCAGTGCAGAGATCGTTGGCTATAAATTAATTCTCAAGCCGATTTCAGTGATCAACGCCGATTTTCCCCCCCTTGCTCTGCATCTCTGTTCATCTAACAAGGATGTTGCAGGGGCAACTTATGAAAGACTGAGGGCTTTAGATGCATCCAGATTTAGATGTACGCAGCTGGACTGGCCAAAGATCCCTTTCGCTGCTGGCGGGGGTCGCCTGCTGTAAGTATAGGTAACGAACATCCTGGCTGCTTGGCCCCCTAACCACCACCTCCCTGCCTGGCCTGTACCTGCTGGGCTGGGCCTGGTTCTCGCCACGCGCCGTGCACCCAAATGGCGCCTCGCAAATGGCTCCCCCTGACCCACCCCCAAGCGGGCCGACACCTCTCCGGCGAACGTGTTTGCGTGGGATTGCTCCAGGCCCGCCGCTCTACGTGCCGGCTTCCCGCGGCCAGGCACGGCCCCCTGCCGCCCGCCGGCGGTGTCTACAGCAAGGCGGGCTTTCGCCGAGCGAGGCGGTGCTGACTCAGCCTGGGCCGAAGGAAGCGCAGGGCGATGGCGCTCAGCCCCCCCGAGAGGCAGCCGGGCCCGCCCGAGCCCCCGCACCCGGCGCTCCCGCAGCCGCAGCAGCGGCGGCGGCAGCAGCAGCACGACGACGAGGACGAGGCCGAGGCCGAGGCCGAGCTCGACCCCCAGCAGCTGCGCGGCCTGGAGCCCGAAGCCGGCGGGATCCCGCTTCACTCGCCCTGGACCTTCTGGCTCGACAAGTGAGCGCTGCTGGCGCGACCGGGTGGGAAGGCGCGGCGGAGGGAGAGTGGGGCGGCTTCGGCCCGGCCCGGCGCTGGGCTGAGGAGCCCGGCCGGGAGCGCAGGACTCGGCGCTTCTTTCTCCGTCGTCTCCTCGGCCGGTCGGAGGGAGGGAGCACAGCGGCTGGCGGCGGCAGGGGCTGGCCTTTGTCTCTCTTTCTCTCTCTCTCAGCCCTTCCCCCACACGGCGAGCCTCCGCTCCGCCAAGGGCAAGGAGAGCGAATGCGCTTCTCTCGGAGTGGCCTCGCTTCGCTTCGCTTACTCCGCCGCCTCCGTTTCACCCCGACTCGCCCCTCATTCGCTCCGCGTTCAGGTTCTCCTTTGGGCTCGTGTTCATCTTTTGCCCACCCATCCACTGAATTTCCCCCTTCACACTTTCACTTCAGTGCCACTCCCAGGACAGAATCTAACTCAGAAAACTCTCCAGTATTAAGTATCAAGATCCTCGGGGCATGTCGAATAATACGTGTGTCTCTGACCGTAGGCAGAGCGCCCTTCTGTAAGGACTTGGTGGCAGCGAGCTTTTTCTTCCTTGCGGCTGCACTTTTTGTGCTTAAGCAGAAATTCAACAAGTGCGGCTTCCTCCCAGCATTTATTTACAAGGTCTTTGGTGGGGGTGGTGGGAACCAAAGAAAGGCTTACTCCTGCTCAGAAAAAAACATTGCAAATTCTTGTTCTTTTATGACGCATCTCACCACTTTTGCCTCCAGATCTCATCTTGGTACGTAATGACAGGCTTTCACAATAACAAGAATTTGTTTTTAAAATGAACTCAGATTAATCAACCTTCTCTGGACTTCAAGACTAGCTTCTGCTGTCTGGAAGTCTTAACTCAGGTCATTGATTTCCTAGAATGAAGAAACAATATTTCCATACATGATACTGAACGTTTTGGTGGGAAAGTACTGTTGTGCACTGTTCACTTCCCATAATGGTGAGGGAAGTTAAGAGGGAGGACTGCTACAGGTTTCTCTGTTGTTTGGTTTTACACTAGGGACTGTAGGTCACCGGTATCATTTTGTCTCATGTTTCTGCTTGTATATTTGTAGATGACTGGAAGCAGAGGGGGAGGGAGGGAGGGAGAGGCCTTGCACCCCAAGAGGTCTTTGCCTTCTCAACAACTTCCACTTTCACTCCCTCTTTCTTCAAAACTACCATTTCATTTTGTACTGATAGGGCTCTCATCCATTTAACAGTGTAAGGGCACAGTCCTTTGCATATTTAGACAAAGAGAAAGTGCTACAGTTCCCAGGCAGGCTTGCTAGCTGGAGAATGCTGGAGTTGTAGGATTTTTCATCTAAACATTATTTATTTATTTATTTATCCCCCCCCCCCCCCCCGCAGCCCAAGCATGCATAGGACTGTACCTTAAGACTCTGCACTATGAACTGCAGTACAACCATTGATTCCTTAGTTCCCTTCACCAATACTGCTTGTTGTTACCCTCTTTCAGTGCATACTTGTGGATGAAAGGATTATAATAAAAGTTAAGGAACCAGCATTGGGTGTTCTGGATTAAAATGGCATACAATTGTGACATATGATTTTCTGTCTGAATTGTAAGTGTGAATATATAAAGTTCGTTCCTGAAGATTAGTTACGCTTTAAGTCCTTTAAGTACCATGTGAGTATTGTATTTCAAAGTAGTAAACAGGCAACTTGTTTTCTGATCCTTCAGAGCAAAGTTTACAATCCACGCTTCACAGAAAATAGGGTTGCCCCTGCCCCCATTCAACAAGTGAAACTTCCACATAAAGGCCATGATTATACAGAGGCTTGAGATTTGGCATCTCTTTTGAAAGAGATGTCTTCCCCTTCTTGTTGAAAATTACGTTGCTGTTTCATCCCATATTCCTGAATACCCCTGTACATGACCAGATTTTGATCTGATCTTCATTACCTCATTTTTAATCCATTGATTTACAATAGCATTACTTTAGAATCCATGCCTATTTACATTTATTGCTTTAGAAATAATCAAGGTTCCCCTTTCTATTTTGCTACAAAAGATAAGCCTACATAATTTATTTTATTTTCTAGCAGATTCAAAAGCCACATTGACCAGTTCCCAGTGTTTCTCATATACCAGACCCACTTCCCCAGTTATTCCAGACTAACTGATGTGCTTGCTTGTATTCCGTGAACTACAATTGGTTGTTTCTTTACTCCTGCTTCTCAGAACTCCATGATATCACAACACTTGTTACTTGACTCACACACTGTCCTGCTGGAGCCCAAGCTTATGTTTATTTACTGATCTGATTTTGTAACTTGAGAAGGAGACCAGTTCCTGAGGTATAAACAGCTTCCTGTGACTGATACCAATGGCCTAAAATGTTCTTATGACCAGTTACATTTTATTAACACCTTTGAAACTGCTAAAATGGTTTGATTGAAGAAATAAATGCAAAGGAATACATAGTAGATGTGATAGCGGCATTTCTGTGTGTTTGTCCCAGTATATACAAAGGAAGTGAGTCTGGTTTTATCAGCAGAAAGGTACATGGTAAACCTGTGAATATATGCTGCTTACCTTCACATAGCTGTTTTCAATTTTGCCCCGCCAAAGTTACTGCGTGTATTGAAGCTCCGCAGAGGAAAAATTTTCTTGAAAGAGAAGATAATAGGGATATGTGAAATTAGGAGAGGGGTGTGCATGCTATGTGCCATTAGACTTAGGGCAATCCTATTAATAATGAAAGCCTTCCAAAATGCCCTGTTCATAACAATTCCATTCAGCTCTCCCAAGTTCAAGGCAGTGGCTTCCTTTATGGATTCAGTCCATCTCATATTTGGTCTACCCTTTCATCTTCTGCCTTTGACTTTTCCTAACATGATTGTCTTCCCCAGTGAGCCTTACCTTCTCATGCTGTGTCCAGAGTATGACAGCCTCAACTAACAACCAAAGGTAGAATCCTTCACACCTCAGTCACCTTCAGTTTAATCCCAAAATTGCTCTTAGAAGCAAGCTTAGTGCCTCAGTTTGGAGGTATCTACAAGTGTGAAGTAGTTTAGCAAATCATTGGAAGGTGGGGTGCCACAAAACCAGTAAAAAGACAAAGCAAGAGAAGAAAGGGGGAGAATTCAACCTCCCTGAAGCTGCAATTCTGCTCACAATTACTTGGGAGTAAGCTTCCTTAACTTCAGTAGGCCTTACTTCTTGGTAAAGCTTTTTATTGTAAGACTGTTTATTCCTACCCTTAATCCATGGAATCAAATTTCTATCATTTATGTAAGTAGCTGTAGCTGTAAGCAGCTATTTTAGGAGGAGGTGATCTATATTGTGGTTGCACAATGTAGTGGGATATAAAAATTGAAATGTGTATTCTGGTTCCCTTATTAAATATCAGAAAGAATGTTAGAGTTTAGAAATAAAGTGTGGAAGCTGGAAAACTGTTTAAAAATCTCTGCCCAGGTATCCCTTCACTTCCTAAGCCTTTGGCAAAAACTATTTTATTATTCTGTTTGAAACAAAGCCTTCATATTCTTGGGTTATTTATTATTGATATGAAATCATGTGCCTCTTTAATGTTTCAGAGTATGGTTATGCTCACAGAACCACCAAGGTTCTTAAAAGTTTATTTTATTTATATACCACCTTTTTCCTTACAAAGAACTCAAGGTAGGTTACATAATTCTTCCCCTCCTCTCAATCTTATCCTCACAATAACCCTATGCGGTAGGTTGGGCTGAGAGTCTGACTGGCCCAAAGTCACCCAGTTGGGTCCATCACTGAGTGGGGACTAGAACCCATATTGCCTGAGTCCCAGTCCTGCACTTTTAACCACTATGCCATACTGACTGCTGCAGTCCCATAAAGTTAGTTTTAAGTTAAATTTCAAAAAATAGCAAAAATAAAGTTGCAATAAGCTAATATCAAAGCAACTTGGGATGAACTCGGAGAAAACCTGCCAACGCTTTTTGGGAGTCACTGATGGAATGCGCTGACATTTCAGGTGCTTGGCCCTTCTCCAACCTTGTGCCTCCCAGATGAGTTGGACTGCAGTTTTCCTTGGGTATATTGGCTGGGAGATGGGATTCAACACTACACATCCTAGTGTAGTGTTGGCAACAGGTTGGAAAAGGCTGCTGCACAGACAAATGTGCTGAAAACAACATATCCTCTAACTTGGAGGCAGTACTTTGGTGGAAAAAAATGTCTCCTTTCCTTCAGAAAGTGAAGACAGCTAAGTTGTGTTTTTAAATGGAACATTTTGAAGGAAAATTTTCTTCCTCAGTGTGAGTGGGTGACCCCACCTGTAACAGCTGAAGGCTAAGACCTTGCAGCCTCCAAGGCTTTCCTTAAGTCTTTCAGTTATTTTAATGATTGGAAGTGTGAGTCAATGGCAGGATGGAAATAGGGAGCAGAACACCTGTCCTGTCCCCAGGCATACCCCTAGCATGATCTCGCTATCTGATGGACAGAAAGGATGCTTTTTAAAAAATACTTGAATGGTTGGATGTAAGCAATATGGCTGAACATATGCAGAGATAGCCCATATGACTAGAAGAGACTTGCTGGGTTAGCTGAAAGGTCCACCTATTCTTTTTAAGCAATGGGCAGTCAAAGCCTTTCTGAAGCTGACTATAAAGTAGTGTATACCCAGTCAAATCTTTCTTTTCTGTCCCCACCATATTGATAGGGAAATTTATCTTTCATCTGTTGAAGGCACATTTTTGTGCATATTTCTGTGTGCTTTCCTTCCAGTCCTTTCTTCCATTGACTAAAGTATGAAAGTACTCGTATATGTCAAAGTACACATTTTTCATTTTCAAATGTGCTAACAGTACCTGGAAAAAGGTTTTCCTGCCTTCACTGACACTTGCAAATGGGATGTGTTTGCATAATTTACAAACAGAAACAACATGAAGATTGCAGTTCTTATATATAAGGAATAACATTCTATGGAGCACCCCATTATAGAAACATAGAAACAGAGCAAGTCAGAAGGGGTCTCCCAGGCCATCTAGTCTGATCCCTGGCTTCAAATGGCTCTGCTCATGACATGCCTACTGTTACAATTCTGCATAAAATATGAACTATACATATGTTTTTAAAAGAGCCTGATGTGACACTGACACAATTCCTTGAAACCTTTGTGGCCCACAAAAAAGGCCAAGATATATCACACTATTTTGTTGCTTCTTATTGAGGGAGGTAGTCAGGGTGACCTGTATCTTCTGAATACTTAAAACAATGGCAACCTGATTCTTACCCCCTTCTTTTATATTAAATATGTTTGCTGTGCTTCACACCAGCCTTTGTCCTTGAACTGCTTAGGCCCATCAACAATGTGCAGGGACTGCCATCCGGTGGCAAAGTTGGGTTTTATAATTTCATTCATAAAATTGCAGAATTACCCAAAAGTTATGTCCCTGTTCATAACAGCTACAATAGTTATTGCCTGTATTTGACCTGTTAATTTCAAATGAGCAAGAGTGATGAAAGTATCTGATTACAGACCTTGGTCTTGCAGTGAAATATCCTAAATATTGTGGTTCGTGGTTCTTGGTATAGCAGATCAGCTGAAGTGGCTAGATTATGTAGTGGCTAGAAAATGTATATTACATTTTCCTTTTAGTGGTCTTTTAGATTAGCTTTACAATATTTTCAGTCTTCTCTCCCCCCATCACTTTAAATCCTTCAAAATTACATTTAAGTTTTCTAGATAAAATAGGTAAATATTCAAGTAGCAATGTCTATCCATGTCCAGTTCCATAAAGTTAATGATAAACCTCCAACTGACATATGCAGATAAAGAAAATAAGTCTGCTGAAACATATTTGACTACCATATGTATCAGGGCAAAATTTTTATCTATTGAGTGAATGGATGCAGGCACAAAATGAGGATCATTATGCTTCAAGGAATCTGCACTAAGAGCTGCTTCATGCCCCTAAAAGGCAATATGTTTGTATTTAACAGCATATCTACCCTGTGTTCTCATGGTAAAGCTGATGTGGTTTTTCTGGGTTGTAATCCAATCTAATGGTTCCATGGACAGAAGAAGAACTGCATTCACTGAAGGACTAAGTTGGATCCTACTCTAAGTAAATATCGCTGGGTGCCTACAATTGGCCATGGCTTCCAGACATGCTTTCCCATGTCTCTCTTCTGCATAGAGAGGCACATAGAATGAGGAAGAGTTTAATGGTATCTGGCCCACTACTTTGGTATGTAGAGTGGGAGATCTGGACTCTGGGCTAAAAGAGTTATAGAAATTGGATGATATTGATTGATTGAATTGTGGTCACTACTTATTACCAAGTTGAACTTGAACTGTGAAACTGTTCCACAGCACTTAGAACAGTAGAACTGCCTAGTTTGCCTAATACTACATTTTGCAATGAGCAACCATACACACATCTTACAGATTTATGAAATGAATTTTTTGTTGGTTGCAGAAAAACAAAGCAGTAGAAAACCTTGCATTTTTGGAAATTTTCTATCTCCTTTCAGTGCATCTAGGTGCCTATATAAAATACCATAGTGCAGTATCTAAAATAAAAGGTGTCACTGAGGTGCTTAGTCTCGTTGACCTTTCTGATTTTGCTAGAAGCTGGAAATGCTTTGTGTTTGGGCCATTTTTCTCGCCAGGGCTTTTGATTGATCAGTTCAAAGGTGCCTTCATGGGCTTGTCAGCTTGCAGGGCAATCAGGCAGGCATTTGTTTGTTTTCAGCAGTCAAATGAAACTGCTGAAAACAAACAAATTGAGGTGGAAGGAAATCGAGGACTTTGCCTTTGCAGCTCTTCAGGCTGTGGTTTCCAGAATGAGAATGGATTCCTGAGCCACAGTTTCAGAGTAACACTGATTTATATCAAAGCACACAATATATGTGTCAGGGAGCCTGCAAGCCTGAAGCTCCTTTGGAATGCAGTGAATCTGTTCATCTTAGCCATCTAAGACCTGATCAGTAGCTTTGATTTTGCCCATTTTCTATGTGATAGAAGGATCCTGAATCCAATTCCTGCCCCCACACACCATCCTTTTGTAAATTTGGGATTAGGTGTGTGTGTGTTTTTAATAGAAATATAATGATTAACCCAGACTACAGCAAACATTTAAAAAAGCACACACAGAATCCTTGTATTAAGTATATTTAATAATTATCTTTTCATCAGTGTTGTAATGCTTGTGCAACTGTTTCCAGGAGATTGCTCTGAACAGACATTCATTTGGCTCTTCTGCTTAAGAAGATAAGCTAATCTCTTTTCCACTGTGAGTCTGATACATGCAGCTTTTGAAGAGGGTTGCTTGAACGTGGGCACAGTTCATCGTTACAGAACTTTCAGGGTATAATATGCACTAAAACTAACTTGTGTTTTCCTACCACGAGCTTCAAGAGTAAAAGAGCAGTGTCCTCAGTTTACAGAGTGAGCAGTAAAGGTATTCCTGTAGACGTTTAGGGTGCAATCCAGTCAACATGAATGAGAGACTCTAAACTTGCAGAGCAATGCTTCCAGTGCAGAGTGGGAGAAGGAGTAAGGACAATCTTTACTACCTGCTCTTCCCATTCTGAATTTTGCCTATGCAGCCATTTTTGGCCATCAGGCTGGGGCATATTGGAGGGGCAAGGGAGGAAGGTGGGAACAACTTCAGAATAGCTTATCTCCTGGCTGCCCCAGGCTCCTTTCTTCCCTTTACCCCCATATTCCTCTCCCCCAATTCCTCTCGAGTGAAGAAGAGGTAGTGGAGGTATCGAAGTTCTAGAAATCCAAAATGTCCTTTGGCCCACCAAAGAATGTCTAGGTCCAGGCATTTTTTCTTTCATAACTGTATAGCTGAGCAGAAACTGAATCCAAGTCCAAAGCTCTTCCCCTTTGCTATGCTGGCTGTTACATTGTTCTTGCTTGGCAAGATTGTGCAGTTTGCTAATCATGTTGGTTTCAGTCCCACTGAAATGGGTTACTCATGTTTGTTGTATGCATACATTTGCATAAAAATCTGTGGCTCCTAGGGTACAAAAAGCCCATAGGATCCTGTGCAGATGAGTCATGTAAGGAGGAAGCAACATGGGTTCTCTGGAAATAGCCTTGAATAATTTTAAGAAAATTATCTATACTTGTGGCCAAGCAGCTATGCTATATTATACTGTCAATGTGGAAATCTTCCATTTATCTTTAAAATCTCTGCTCAGCTTCCATTTGCCAAAATGCATGGAAATACTTCCCAGTGAAACCAAAGATAGCATGGTTTCTGACAATAGAAATGATTATTTAACTAAGGTGGGCTTCCATGTTTGGATTTGAATCACTATAAAAAGTCATAGAATGTTGCCATCTAGTGTTATAAATGTAAAACGAATAAAAGAGTTTGCTCACACCTCTGTATGATAATCATGATGTTCATTTAATCTGCACAGAAAATGCAGAATATTTTTAAGAGATACCCCTGTAGTAAAATGTGGATTCAAAACAAACGCTTACAAAGAAAAAAACTGTTGAATTTCATAGGAAAAAATGTGAGGACAAATTTAATAGCTCAATTTATTTTCCAGTTAACAGTGGTCTGGGTGCAATTATACAAAATTAATGCACCTTGATTAATATTCTCTCATAAAGTCTCCTGTGTTGATATGACATCAGTAGATAGATGTGGTTAGAATTGCAGCCTTATATTCATTGGGATATAAGCAGCCTCTGTGAAGAATTGCAGTATTCATAAGTTTATTAAAACACAATGGGAAGATTCCAACAGGGGCACTCCAACTTCAGTGGTTCTGTTGCATGCATGGTACCCATGGTACCCTGTTTGCACAATGGGCTTTTTGGACTTTTAAAAATAACCCCAGAAAACACTTATTTCCAGATTGGAGAAGATGGTGGATCTTTTTTGTGCAAGCTCTGCTGACCTGCCCCATCCTAGAAGCAAACATTTGTGCTAATTCTAGATTATTTTTAGAACCTTTATGACAGGTTCAAAACAACTTTATGACAGTCCACTCAAAATCTTTATATTCTGATATCTCAAAATGTTTTCTTAAATTCTGTGTTTTTATTTAATGATAATTGATAGATACATTTATTATACCTAATCTGCTTTTTCTTCTTTTCCAGGTCCCTTCCTGGCACCACAGCAGCTGAATGTGCATCAAACTTAAAGAAGATTTACACAGTCCAAACTGTACAGGTGAAAGCAAAAGTGATACATATGATAATTATATGTTGCAGTATGATAATTTCAATTCTCCCAGTTCTTAACTGAAAGTGATAGCAAGGAGGTTTTACTCTGAATTCAGATGTGTCTTTAAACATAGCAGTGGAACCCTGTTTATAAGTCTAGTCCTAGGTATGCCAGTCTCTCTCTTAAGATACTGTATTTCAGATTTATATTGCCAGGATGCCTGCCATCCAGATGTCTAAATCTACTTCTTATGGACATGCATTTTAATACTCAGTGCAGATACCAGTGAAGCATGTATATTTGTATGTTGGTTATATTGCAGAGCCATATTTTCAGCTAGTCCTTAAATAGGGTTGTGGAAATTCGTGTTCCCAGTCGAAACCTATCCTTGGGGACTAGGAAAGTGGGTGAGGAATCCTTCCTAGCCCTGTTAAAGTTCCTGAATAAGATCAGCCAGGATCAGTGTGGAGCATCATAGGTATACCAATTCTCAATTCAGAGATGCATCTGTTTCAGGACTTTTTCTTCTCTCTGATGCTCAGCCTTGCTTATTTCCTTCTGCTGAGTTAGAAAACAGAGAAAATGTCCCTTGCTGAAACAGTGGGGTGGGGAGGCAATCCCTGCCCACCAGCCTTTCCAGATTGTAACACTGTCAGCTGGACTTCACTGTAATCTGCTAACTTTGGAAGGTACAAAGCCTTTTGCTTGGGTGCGACAGGAGGAGAGGCTGAGGGACTCCAGGATACAGCATATCATGGTTGAACATCCTGTGCCAACCCAGAATGTCCACGAACATATGACGGTGCAGTCTGCCTTCTGACCTTTGAGCTCTAGCTGGCATGGCTGCACAGGTGGAGAGAGGGTGCTTCAAGGCCAGAGTGGAGCACATCAGCCTTGGAGCACATTTCTGTCTAGTGGCCATGGCATTGTACCCTAATTGAGATGTGATAGTGAAGGACAGCATACAAATGTTTTAAATAACTGGATTTTATTGTATCAGCCATCTAGAAATCTAGAGAGTAGAATCAATCAGACCGGCTAGATCATTACTACTGACTGGCAGCAAGATAAAATTCATTCTGTTTATGGTTCTATGTGGATTAATACAATTGTGTTCATTAATACTCTCTCCTCCTCTCTCCTCCTCTCCCTGCCCCCTGCTCTCTAGATCTTCTGGAGTGTTTATAATAATATTCCTCCTGTGACAAACCTGCCTCTGAGATGTAGTTATCATTTAATGCGTGGAGAAAGACGACCGTTGTGGTATGAATACTTACATATTACTGTGTTTTGGAAATAAACTTCTAAGTTAGAAGTAGTAAGAGGTAATAGAAAAAGAAATTGAAAGATAAAGGATAAAAAAGACTGGAGCAGTTTGTTTTACTGGGTTAGTAAGTATGATATGTTATGGCCCAGCAACCTATGATTGTTGAGACTTAAAAGATAGGAAGAATATTTGTTAAACATTCCTGTTATGCAGTGTGATCTTTGTCTGTTGTATGTATTTGACTGAAAGCAGGCTTTGCAAAATTGGACAAATGAAAGTTTTAAAAAATGGTAAAATGATAGCAGTATTTGGAATGAACACTGAAGAAACAAGGGGAAGCTCCAGCTGCATTCTGCTTACTGAATAGGAGGCTATGAGTTTGCAGTTCTTGATTGTAAGCCATTGCATTCTCTGGCAGATCACTTTCAAAACAGAGGGGTTTCAGTAGCAATGATAAGACCATGGACTGGGGAGGACTCCATTCACAGAAGGGGGAAAAAAGTGTACTTTGCCATGTGAAAGTCCTGCACATGCCTGGAGTAACTCCCTGGAACCCATCAAACAGTAAAAACAGGCCTCTAAACTTTACTGATTTGAATATATCGTCTGTAAAATATAATGTCGGTATATATTGTTCAATACCATTTATTAAATACATTAGTTTTATTAATTGCCTTTCACCTCAAATGTGGTTAATAGTTAGATATATATTTAGTTGTGAGCACTTGCACTGGTTTAGCTTTCTTCAACTGTTATGTTTAAGATCATGTTCCCTAAAGTACTCAATACTTGGACAATTCTTATGTACAGAACTTGCAACGATGCATAGAATTGCAACAGCACTATTGAATTGTACTGAATTGAATGCACACTGAATTGCATTCAGCACATACTGAACTGCAGCGCCTTCTAGACAGCAACCTGACAGCCATAGGGTTTTTGCAAGACCAAACTATGGCCACGTTGGGAGCATTCTTGCAGCTGACATAGAAAGAACTATGAGGTCATCTGAGGACACCAAGCATGCTGGTGCTGCATCAGCTTCCTTCCCTCCAAAGTACCTTAGCTAGAGGGCCAACATTGGCCATCTAACTGAGTTGGAGAGTGGGAGCCAAGCTTATGTTCCATGCCCCTCCCACCCTTCATGGAGAGTCTGTAATCCACTGAGTTCTGAGGGTTACCGGCATCCTGATTGGATTACGCCCTACCTGAACTATCCCACTTACCACACAGCAAAAGCAAATGAACCGGCATATTCAAAGCCCTTACACTGGCAGGGCAGAAGTGAGAGACTAACAGTGTCTTGTGTGTTTATGTTTTTCCCTTGCCATGTTTTAAAATAAATTTCCTCCCATTTAAATCAATGGGAGGAAAGTAATCTGTGAAAACTGTAGGGCTAGCATAAATGCTGTTTTCTGGGACCAGGTGGGCTATAGACGTACACCTTCTTCCAGCATGCCCAACCAGTGCATCCTTGGCATGCCTCCTCTCCCTTAGCTAGAGACTAATTGATCATGGTGGTAGGGAGGATATCCATGGTTGGATGTCCCCTTCTGAGAACTGGCTTCTACAGAGGTGACCTCTGGGATGCCTTTCTGGGGATGATATAATTATATCTTAAATGTTTCAATGTTTGTGCACAGTGGTGGCTTCTTCTGAATTTTGTAGTAGATTCTAGCTTTAATGTTTTCAGGGATTTATTTGCTTTACAAAATGAGTTGTGATAAGAATGTATACGTGTATGATCAAGTAGCTGTTTAATGTTTGAAGTAGGGTTACTTGGGTCATAGTATTGATTTTGCACAAATCCAAACTCTTCAGTTTGAGAATGGGCTGGATGATACATTGCTCACTCCTTTGGCCAAGATCTGAAATGGTAAATAACTCCATCAAGTAGAGTGCACTTGAAGATTTCTGGTGCCCACATATGTGTCCACATGTGTGTTTCCTGCATAGTAAGTGTAGGATCTGTCTGTATTACAGAATCTTGATAAAAAGTAGAGCCCTGATTTTGCAGTTTAGTCTCTTGTGGCACACATTGAAAGCCATTACAATAATATATTCTGATCATTTGAGGGTAGGAAGGAGCTGTCTTTCAGGCATTTCTAACAGTCTGCAAGATAGGGCTCTTTCATCTCCCTTTCTGAACCTTCTGTGACAGGACAGCAAGCTTAAAAGAAAGGCAAGTCTCATATTTCCCAAACTTCCTAATAATTATTCTGTCTTGGCAAAACCAAGCTTTTCTGTGAACCCTGCTTATGTCCCTTCTCATTGGATTACGAAGTGAACATCCATCTAAAACCTTACATGTGTACTTTTGTTTCAGTTCCCTGGCAGGGATCTTTTTGCTCAGAATTGGATGTTGGACCTCTGCAGATGCCATATTGCACTTTTTTTTAATTTTATGCAGAAGAACATTTCAAACAAGGCCATGCACAGTCAATAATGAGAAAGTTCTGCAAATTTAGCAAAACATTACTGAAGATGATATACAATGAATAATATTTTTGTATTTGCCAAATTTATTCTACTGATTTTTGGAAGAACTTATGATCCTAGCCTTTTGGCTACTGGAAATCCTGCACGGACCCTTTCTAGTTTCTAGATTTCCCTTCTAGATTTCCCTAGCATTGCTGCACACTCTGATATCTAGGGGCTAGAAAGCTGCTTATTTCTCTTTAACTGAGATGATCAGAACAACAATGCTGAGGTCATTTGTCAGTTGGAATGGTATCTATTGCATAAAATTTTAGGGTCTGGAATCCTAGCCCTGAATCACATACATATTGTTAGTGTGCACAGCTGAATCTTGTTTTCCTCACCAATCAGGGAAGAGGAAAGCAATGCCAAAGGAGGTGTGTGGAAAATGAAGGTCCCAAAAGACAGTACGGTATGTCATGCTTAAAGTTGTATATTCAAGTCTGTTATGATAAAGTGCAGGGGAAGGCAGCATTAATGTATTTAACATTGGTATAAAATAGCTCACACTGAACTGCTATTTGTGTGAGTTTTCAGGGGTGTGTGTGTGCGCATGTGCACACACACACACACACACACACACACACACATGAGAAAGAGAAGTCTCAAGAAATGTATTTTTTGTCATGGATCTCTCATGGATGTGCAGGATAGCCAGTGGTGATGCTGGAGAATGAACTTGGGACCTTCTGTTTGCAAAGCATGTGCTCTGCCACTGAGCTATTGCCTCTCCATGTGACCCTTTTACCCCTTTTAACTCTTCTCCACTCCCCAACTCTATTTCTCAGTGGGTAGGGATGGGTGTGGGTGGTAAATGCATGTCTCTGGCTCCTGGGACTCACACCTCACATCGAATTCAAGCCTTCAGTTCTGCACCTCTGTGAAATGTGAATTTTCATAGCCTGCTTTTAGGAAGAATTTTGAAGGAAAATGTAATCAACACACAGAACATACTTCTGCTACATTGGGGCATGTTTTGATGAATACTGGATGGGTTACAGTTAAAATCATACAACTGCATATTATATGTATTTATACTAACATGCACAATTAGAGTGATGTGGTGGCTATTGCAAACTGCGGGTGTAAACTTTTTTTTGTGACAAAATCAGCTCCTTAATTGTTTTGTTTTTGGTAGTCTGCAGTTTGGAAAGAGTTACTGCTAGCTACCATTGGGGAACAGTTTGCAGATCGCTGTGCAGGAGGTATGGAAATGCTCTTTGATCTTTTTTTTTTTTTTTAGCTTGTCTTGCTCAAGTTTAGTACAAAATAGGCGCAGCATGATGACAGGAAAGCTTACTATTTCCCATTAAACTGTCAAACATAGGTGCCAGTTTCTCTAGCTAGCACCTTCATATGAAAGCAGATTGCCTAGTTCAGATGCTAAAATAAGGATTCATTTTCTCCAATATTATCCAAGAGGCCTGTAAGAGGTCAGGAGAAACATTTAAGAAGTCTAAACTACCCATGCTATTTTCAACATGCTTGTTGGAAGTGCTTCCTTTGTTGGGGCCACCAGGACACATCCAGTGGGAACAAAAGTGCTACAAAGAGAACCAGAGTAAGAAAAGAAACATTCAAGAAGGAGGCTCCCAGCACAATCAGTCAATATAGTAGAAAGGCTCAATTTTAGCCCTGCTGCTGCATTGCATACTGATTTGAAAGGGGACGCTTCTCCTTGATGAAGACAAGACAATCTAGATGTTCAAGAAAAAAAATCCCCTCTTTCAGCACCTGGCTGTGCCTCATATGGAGACCTGCATCGTGGTTTGGCAGCTAAGATCCTAAACCTGTCAGTGGCTTCTTTAAACAGTGGCTGATTCACACTTAAAGAGAAGCTATTGTGTGGGAATTTCCTCACTTTGCGTAACAGTGGCAGCCACCATTTTTAATATTTGATAACAGTGGGGGCACGCCATAGCTTGTAAGATGAGTACCTGGTGAGAGACCATTGTTGGGGTGCTTAACAAATCACCCAGAAATTGTGGTTTGCACATGGCTTGTTCTGCATCTAACAACTCACCCTCACCAGATTTCCACATAATGACAAGCTATAGCACAGCCCTGCTGTGGCGCCAATATTCAAACAATATTCAGTATTCTCCATCATAGGAAAAGCTCTGCAAGGAAAGTCCCCCACAGTGGCTTCTCCCTGCATGTGGAAAAGGCCACAGTGAACTAATCATGCCATGTCTTGCATCTCCTCAGATATTCCTGTTCTTACTCTGAGAACAGTCTTCCCCCTATTAGTTTAGAAATACAAAGAGAGAACAACAGATGTAATTTCATATACCACAATATGTATTAATATTAAAAGTGCTTAATGTTGTTACTTGTGACTTTGTGCTTTCTCTAAATAACAGTCCACAACTGAACTGTTGTTCCATTGTATAGTGATTGGGCTTTTGGACTATCTGAATAAACTTTGATGAAAACCTTTTCCTGCCATATAGTTAAAAGCGATAGCTTTTTAGACTTCCATGCTTCAGGCAAATTTGCCACCAATGAACGTACAGTCAAACACACTAATTGAACAACACATTTCTAAGATCTCATTAAGCTACAAATGGAACAAGACCATATTTTTAAACATTTTTTTAAATTGTTATATTGTTCTTATTTATGTATTTATGTATCCTTTGTGAGCCGCCCCGAGGCTTTGTTGCGATGGGGGCAGCATAGAAATGTTATAAATAAATAAATAAAATATTTATCAATGGCTAATAACTTTTCAGTAGAGTTGAGACAGGGTTTGTGACAATTAAATGGGAAGCAGCATTTATGTTTCTTTTTAGCATGCCAGTTAGGCCTGATTTGCTGTCCTTGTTGATGTTTTGATTTGGAGAAGAGAGTTCTGCATTGATTCTTTAAAAAAAAAAAAAAAAAAAAAACATCATTAGAGTTTCCAGAATCAATCCATATTAGTGTAAATTCTTAATTAGGCCAGCCTAATGATGATCACACAAACTGCTAGTTTTTGAGGTCTCTTCATCAATTAAGAAGCGGACATGGTGGAGCAGTGGGTTAAACTGTGCAATGGGGCAAATTTCTACTGCCTTGTCCTAGCTCTTGCCAACCTAGCAATTTGAAAGCACGTGACACAAGTAGATAATTGGTACCAATTCGCTGGGGAGGAGACAGCACCCCATGGTGTCATGGTGGCCACATAACCATGGGAATGTATTTGGACAGCGCTTGGCTCATGGCCTTAGAAATGGAGATGAGCGCCACCCCCTATAGCTGCTCAGCTAGCGGAGTAAAACCCACAGGAACGCCTCTTCTTCCTTATTTATTTATTTTATTTATTTATTAAAACATTTTTATCAGTCAAGAGTTTATAAAAAGCAAATTTGGAGAGGGATAGAATGGGTAAGGGAAAGAAACCTTAACTTGATTGTTAAGTCAGTGACCCAGATGTGCTTTAAACATTTTTTTTTAATGCTGCTTTTTTTTGACAGGTGATGAAGTAATAGGGGTTAGCGTCAGTGTTCGTGACCGGGAAGATGTTGTTCAAGTTTGGAATGTAAATGCATCAGTAGCAAGTGAAGCTACAGTTTTAGAAAAGATCTATGAACTACTGCCCCAGACATCTTTTAAAGCAGTTTTTTATAAACGTAAGTGGTTTCTGTCTGTAGTGTAAGAAGAGCATCGTGTCCATACAACATCATCAACAAAATGTGTTTAATACTTTTGTGATATCTTGTGTTTCAGCTCACAAGGAGCATCATGCTTTTGAAGGTGGACGTAGAAGACATTAACAGTACTGAAATCCTGAGGTGTGTGTGTCCTTTTTATTTTATTTTTTTGAGATCCTCAAAATAAGAAGATGGACAAAACACTTGCAAAAGCATTACAACCCCTGCTTTATTTTAGATATTTCTATTCCTCTTGAGCCGCTGGTACTTAAAACCAAGGAGAATAGCTGCCTCATTTGCAGATCATGATGTTCCTTTTGACTTATCAACACAAAAGTCACTTTCCTTTTAGTATTCTTTTATTTTTAAGGTAGAAGACTTCATGGTTAAGTAGTTTACTGTTACCTAGTTTAACTGCACATGTGCACAGGTGTGATATGCTGCTTTCCCCCCCTAGACTTGCTGTACCTAGATAAATAATATCATTGTGAACCATTTGTTTGTATTTGCTTTGAGACATTCCTATCATGTTAAGAACTACTCACAGATCTGTACCCAGAGAGACTGAAATTTGCACTGCTCTAATGTACAGCAGGAGAAATCCAGTCATGGAAATCTTGCTCAAGCTCCATTAAAATTATTGGTACCTGCGCAGCACCTGCGCTGACTAGATGGTTTCTAGTGTCCTCTGCACATGCACTGATAATGTCCATACTGTATTTTTGAATAGTCACTGAACAGAGCCTGTCATTGAGAATTCATTTTCCTTTTCACTGAATTTCGGATTCTGGATATATGAGCCCTTTAGGAAACTGTGGGTTAGTTCACACTTGAGCACGGCCCACTTCTTTCGGGATGTGTTCAAGCAAGCTGTAAGCTGGGCAGTGCTGAAGAAGATACGCTGTTTCTGATCATGTATCCACCGTGACCTCTGCAATCATAGTAGCACTGGAGCTGTTGCAATTATGCTAATTTCACATAAAGGCCATCACCACACTTGTGGGAGCTGACCATTAATCAGTGTTTCTTTGTTGGTCATCATTTTGAAAACACATGACTCCTCTTCTAATGGAAAACTATAGACTATTATTCTGGGGGTGGATAATTCTACTTTGCTTTATATAAACTTTTGCTAAAAATAACAGCAACCTCTTTAAAACCCTGTATACTCTCACTTAAAATAGGAACCTTCAGAAGTTTACTTTTAGCACAGTTTTTATGAAGGAGATCTTTCCTCACTACCCCAGTCACTATGATCATATCAGTTGTGTTCTTCACTGATGTGTTAGGATCAGTATCAAATGCAGAGTAATTTTATTGTAAACATAACCCATACAACTATATGTAGTTGCAAGTTATGATGGCGCCTTAAGTACATTTTTCAGTGTAGAAAAAAGATAATTATACATTGAAGCATGAATGTGAAAGTTTTCATTATTTAGTTTGTGTGAATTCTTCCCTATACTAATTTATTGGAGGTTCCAGTATGTTTTATTACAGTACCAAAGATTTATTTAGTTCCTTGTTAGAAGGGAGTGTGTTCCCATTTGGGCAGAATTACTGGATTAGGGTTAGTATTTTGGAAATTGTTCTGACTGCACTGATACCAGCCCATTTAATCTTGCAAGAAGCGGCCATTGGAATTCAATGCATTTATAAATAAATCAATTTTCCCTTTTTAATTTTTGTACTAGTTCATCTGTATTTATGAATTAAACTTGTGCATTTAATGAGCATTATTAAAAATTTTATAAACCCATATGCATTTAGTCAAGTAATCCTATTTAATAACTTGTGAAACCTGTTCTCCAAAATTCAATTCCTGAAATCCATTCTTATGCAAGAGTAAACATTTATCATATATCTTTTTAAAGACTTCATAGTGCAGCATGTCAGAGAATGTTTACTGAATTGGGGCAGAAGAGGCAATCAATAAACTGTAACCCACCCACCCCATAATTGGGTTTTGTGCCATGGGGAAATGGCTCACACAACGGATTGACATATGGAAGAATCATGAAGATCACAGGACAGTCTTGGATGTAGCAGTGTTAATTTTCTAACCATACTGGGTTGTGGAGGTTAACTCAAATAAACTCGGGGCCTTCCAGGCAAAGAAGCACAGACAGCATGCCCTGGAAACCCCTCATTTAGCACTGTGGATATATTGGGTGGTGGTGTTAGTGGGAAGAACATCACCTTTTTGGCTTTAAGAGAGAACAGCAAAGGAGTTGCTCCAGCTGACTGACAGGATCACTTGGAAGAGGCTTCTTTTGAGCAGAGCCCAACCTGCTCCTCCATATCCTGGGCAGCTGGGGATGAGCAAGCAGCAAGAGCAACAGTAGGCAAGTGGAGAGAGGTGGTTGAAGTCTGAAACAGCATGGGTTCTGGGGCTCTCCAAACACTTACCCTGACAGCACTGGTGAGAAAGGAAGATGTTTCTCAATCCACACCGTCGCCCCTGTACCATCCAGTAGTTCTATTCTGAGTGGCTTAGACTGCTTCTGAAAGCCTGAAGTTGATCATAAGGAACCCTTTTTTGTTCTTTTGTTCACATTCTGGCTGCAAGAGGCGCTTAGAGTCTACAATTTCCTTCATCTTGTGCTTCTGGGTTTTAACATTTTCTGGGGGTCAGGGTGACTAGCAGAGACTGGGGAAGTGGTGGTGTTGATTAGGGTATTCTTGGAAAGGAAAAAAGAAAAGAAAAAATGTTGCTGGACGTGAAGGATTATTCAAAATCTTGGCTCATCTCCAAGCCTTTACTGGCAAAGATTGTAAAATAGTTCCTTGACTCCACTTCTGGTTGATAAGTGATTTTAGTTGAATTTGCCTTGCCCTGCCCTGCCCTGCCCGCTCCAGTTTGTGGCTGTCTTCCTGGTGCTTGATCTCTGTCTGGACTGTTTCCTTGTATTATGATCTTGGCCAGTGTGTTATTGGACTGTATTGCCTCACTGGCTGTGACCATAGACCCTTAAACCAGCACAGTTCTTGCTTCAGGCCTTGCTGCAAGAATCAACCTTGCCCCTGTGCCCTGATCCTGGTGTCCCAACCTTGATTAAAGGCCAGTGTTTGTAATGTTATTCATCATTCTGGTTCTATGTGGTTCTTGATTCCAGCACGCATACTATTCTCCTGGCCTATTTGAGTTAGAAATCAGAAGTACTGAATTTCAATTGTGTTCTTGTTTGTGCCTTTCCAATTAAGATCCAGAGGATGTGCCAGAGTTATTGCTCCACTTTCTGGCATCTGTGCTGTGCAATCTCGGTGGGGTGTTTTGTTATCCATGCCACAAAATCGATGCAGACTTTAGGGTGAGCCATTGGTATGGCACCCAACTCCTGTCTTTGCCAGCCCAACACAATGGGTGGATATGCATGTCATGCTAAGCCACCCTGCTAATAAGGCATGGGGGGGGTTGGCTGTTCACTGAATCACCCACTGTGCTGACGATTATGCTTGCTTGTTACCTTGCTCATTTCCACTCGGCCCTCCCACTGACTCTGGCACATATCCCAGCCACCATTCAAGCAGAACTCGCATTGTCTGGGTCCCCCCATCAGCTAAGGATTGAAACACTCCCCCCTTCTCCACACACACCAAGCATCAGGTCATCAAATGAAATTTTTGGGTCCTATGGAATGCAGGAATGTATTTCCCAGCTTTGGGGTGGTGGGATGTTGCTGTGGCACAAGCCTAACTATCCAGTATTCTAGCCCTGCATACTGATATCCTTGTCAACATCCTAGTCAATTTCATCCTCCAATTTGGAGCCTTCCTTTCTAAAGGCTGCTGAAGTAAGAGCACACACTGGCAAGGTCCCTTCCCTGCAGCAACTTTCAGCTTTCTACTCCCTTTCTGGCTTGCTGCTTCTGACCATTGCTGCTGCCACATCTTGATATTCATGAATTTTAAGGGCACAGCATGGAGGGTGCTGAGAAAAGAGGAGGGAAGACAGGGGTGGTGGCACAGGCAAAAATGTGGGTTTTCTTCTGACTGGGTAGTTCTCTAGCCCTTCCTGGCAACCCATGAGGTAATCACTCTGACTGAGACAACACAACAAGCCATCATGGCTGTCAACAGCTCAAAAACAAGCCATGTCCTCAGGGTTTGCTCATGAAAAATAATCCACCCTGCAGAACTGGTGCTGGGTTTGACCACCTCTGCTGATCACACATGGTAGGTACTAGTGAGGATCTGGGAAATGGAAATGCCATACAGGTGCCTGGAAAAGGTGGCAGGGTAGATGGGTTTAATTTCTAATTATGATTGAATTACAGCATTAATGTACACAATTCTTTTTGTTAATTCTTTAGCATCAATGTGCTCTTCACTGAATTTTATACCATTAGCTATGGCTGCCGCTAGTGCTACTCATACCATGGGCATAAAAAGCGCTTTGCTCCTGTTACTTCTTCCCAAGGAGGAGGGCCTTTTCTGTAACACAAAAGGGTTGTCTCTAGCTCCCCAGAGAGCAACATTACAGTGAACACAATGCCTTTTAATTGTAAATTCCTCTTAATAAGAATGACAGGCTGTCCTCTAGGGCACTCTAATTAAAGAGGCTTCTATAGCAGTAATTGCACAGAATTCTGTTGCACACAGTCCTTCTGAAGAAATATTTGAAGATGTTAGAATTATGAGATAGGGAAGAAGCCAAATTTCTCATAACCTCAGGCTTTCTCCTTCCTCCCACCCAAGTGTCTAATGTTCTCTCCCTCCCTCTCTCCCTCTACATATGGAGAGAGAGAGAGAGAGCAACATGTATTGTTGTTTTCCTGATTTGACATAAAATCCTGGTCTTGCCCCTTGTCCAGAATTAAATATTTGACTATAAATAGTTCATTTTCTCATCCTGTGGAAACTATTGAGCCAGTTTCTAGTTGTTAAAAGAAAAATCACAACCAAGAGGTATGTAATGTCAGGCACTTTCACCACACTTAGAATCCAAATAGAGGGTCTGGTATTCTGACTGAATTGACATTCACCACTTCACATAAACAAAGCAAAGATTCTCACTTCAGAGATACAAGTTCTTTTGGCAAAGATGAGGTACAACATATGACTTGCTGAAGAATACATTTGAAGGAATGGGAAAGTCATTAGTAATGTTAGTGTAAGAATGCTCCCCAGGTATGGTGGGGAGTATCCCTTACAAGAGTTAATTTCAGAGGGATGTGTGTCTTCTTGATTCCTGCTAGAGGTCCAATCTTACCCTACCCACCATACCATGAGTTGCAAACTTCTGTAGGCCACCTTTCTCAAGCTAATGCGTTTCAGGTATGTTGGCATGAACTTCCTTCATTCCCAGCCCGCATGGCCCATGAAGAGTTGAGAAGGAGGGCAATTGCAGCCCAACACATCTGGTGGTTCTAGGCTGTGAAGTGTGACTTGCGTTGCTTAGGAAAGGCTGGCTGCTAAGAAGTAATGAATTGTCCCACTGCACTAAGTTTGGATCTGAAGCACCACTGCCTTCAGTGGATTCATCTGTTAAAAGGGATAGAAGCGACCTGGGAGGGATATCAGAAGAGAGGAACTTGTTATTTTAGAGACAGTACATCAAGGGCCTGTATCCATTACAACTCCCAAGTTAACCTTCACTCATCTCCTGAATTCCATGTCTTACATATTCTTCAAAAGAAAACTCCAAAGCAGTTGCACATTTCTATCGGTGCCAATTAATTAAACGTCTTCATACATGGTGGATACAAAGGAGCAGCAGCTTCTCAAGGGCCGTGTCAATGCACCATTTCTGCCAACTGGAAGATGTACAGAAGAGAACTGCCTGGGTGTGCTGTGTTCTTTCTGCCATGGGATCAACTTGGAGAGCTGTGAAAAACGCGGGTGGGAGAGTGGGCAGGCTTGTTCTAATGCAAATAACTCTGAATGCACGAAAGAGACACAATAACTGACATTGTGAATTTCTTGTATCAACATTTTCACATGTACCTGAATGTCAAATTTATTCTTTTTTCTCTAATAATAGTAAAAATTATAATGAGCAGTTTTAAGCTTGGAACAGTTCATCTTCCTCTTGTAATGTTTTCTCTTAGGATACTGCAGAGGGGAGGGAATGAGGGAAGAGATGGGGGAAATTAGATAAAAGAGTCAGATGAGGGATATCCAAAATTTTGATTAAAAATCATCATTAATCTTTACTACACTTAACTCTGACAGAATTCCTAATTTCCTAATCTGACAAGTTAATGAAGAATGAAATTCTGTCAAAAATAATCCCTCACTAGCTAAAACAGATAAAAAAATATGCAGTATGCCAATCTGGGAAGGAGAAAGGAACTGGATTTAGTGTGCATGTTAAAAGGCTATTTCTAAACCAGGAGCGTTGCACTTAAACCTTGCCAGCCTTAAGAAGAGGCAGTTCAAAAACACTGTGCTTCTAGAGAGTGTAAAGCAGTGGGGAGATAGTGGAAGTCCCAGTCAGTCTAGTGATGGGTAGCGAGAGACATGACACTGGTAGAAGGACTGGCTAGGTAAGGGGATTGCTGGTTCTGAATGTCATGTTGGAGTCGTCTGGGCTACTGGTTCTGGGAGATTTCAAAATTTACACTGAGGGCACCTGATCTAGGGTGGCTTAGGATTTCGTGGCCGCTTTAACAACTTGGCACGTGTAGTGGGGCATACGCTAGACTTGGTCTTCCCAGCTGGATATGCGAATGGTGCTCTGAGTGTGGGTGACTGCTGAGATTTAACCTGATGGCAGCTTTTTCTCTCTGCAAGGGTTGGGGACCTATTAAGAAGGTCCATCCCTGGAGGCTAATGGATTCAGATGTTTTCCAGAGGGTGTTAGATTTTCTGGCTGATATGGCTGGCACTCCAGACAAAACCTTGGATGTGCTGCAGAACACGGAAACAACATAGGCAGTTGCCATGATCACTCCTAAATGCCCTTTCTATTTTAGAGCTTGAACAATGTGCTCAGGATAGCTTAGACTCTAAGCCTTAGAGCAATGCAACAACCTAGGAGACTGCTTGGATGCAGATGAAAGAAAATTCCTAGTGGATGCTATCAAAACCCAGCATGTGCTTACAACTGGGTATATTTGGAGGCCATGAGGGCAGCAAAGAAGCAATATCACACTGCCTCTATTCACTCTTCCCTTTGCTGTCCACAGAGCTTTTCAGAGTTGTCTGAGGTTTATTACATTCTGACCTCAAAGACATCTTAGAACCATTGGAGGCCCACTGTGACTTATTCACTGGGCGCTTCCAGGAAAAAAAAATACTTCGCATCCACTGGGACTTGGACTGCAGAATTATAGCAGTTGAATCTGTGGAGATATTCAAAGCACAGCCCAGTCTGGCTTTATTGGAGGAGTTTCAGCTGGTGTAGCCTGAGGATGTTGACAAGGTGCTTGGCCAGGTTTGTGCAACCACTTCTGTGCTGGATTCTTGCCATTCCTGGCTTACAAATGCCAGTAAGGAAGGACTTCAGAACTCTGTGACTAGTCCTCACGTTGCAGGAAACCTGATGATGCATCCTGCCTCACCCCAATCCGTCCAGCTATTTGACAGTTAATCTAAATGTGTTACTTATGGGAAAATAAACTTTTCCATTAAAATTAATTTAGAACAATGAGCTGTTTCTAGTCCCAAAGAGAAAATCTAGGAGTAAGTTAGATTGGGTTACATTGGACAATTACCTTGCACTTGTAAAATAGTTTTATTTTATTTTATTTAACATTTATATCTTTCTATGTGTTCAACATTTCTGGACAGTTTATAAAGAAGTGTGACAGAAAGTGCAATCCTATCCATGTTTAGACCAAAAACGGGCCCACAACTCCCAGCATGCTCAGGCCATCACAGCATAACTGGATTGGCTCCAGTAACCCAAGCCCTGCTTGTAAGGGTACTGTGTTATCTGAATCTAATTAATAGACCACACAGAATCTAAGGGCTGTTTTAGGTTTGAGGGTGGCTTGTTAACCATGCCATCAACCCAACCCCATGGAGTTTTATCTTTATTGTATCTTTATCTTTTATTTCCAGCAGAGTGCTGTATTTTTCGCTCTATAAGACGCACCTGACCATAAGACGCACCTAGTTTTTAGAGGAGGAAAACAAGAAAAAAATATTCTGAATCAAATGGTTTACTAAACTATAACAGAATACAGTAATACCGTATTTCAACCTTGTAAAGTGAACAGCAGTCAACAGTGGCATTAAGAACCATCATCACTGTCATTAACAGAAGACAGACTTTAAAGTTTGAGTACTCTTCTAGTTTTCATTGAACCCATAGAACTCATCATCACTAGAGTCAGAATTTATGAAGCTCTGTTGCTCACAATCACTGACATCACTTTCTTAGTCAGTAGTGGAATTATTGAAGGAAACCACAATCTACACCAGTTATACAAGAGCTGCTGCAGGCAATTCAATAACAAATCTAAAAAAGCCAGTAATGTCCATGCTGCCCTACTAGTAAATAATAGAAAAAAACTTCTGACAAAAAATGAGATATTGTGCGGTAAATCAAACACACAGCGGACTAAGTAGCCTTTGAAGAATAAACTTCATACACGAAGGTAATGCTGTTCAAATATCCACTGATCCTAAAAAAAAAATGTGTCTGATCAACTAACAGATAACTGATCCATGGAAAGCTTCCTGATAATCACAGGCACATTCCCCATCACTTCCCCATGGGCTTCATTAAAAGACGGGCTGCCATTTGAAAACACACACCGACCTGTGATTAACAGCTCTCACCTGCGCCGGAGGAGGAGGGCGGAGCAGGGCGCACCGAGTGCATGCCGGCCAGGTGGTGCCACGTGGTGCAGGCGGCCGGCAGCGTCCCGGGCATCGGGCACACACACATTCGCTCTATAAGATGCACAGACATTTCCCTTTCCTTTTGAGGGGGAAAAAAGTGCGTCTTATAGAGCGAAAAATATGGTAAGTCTTAGGCATGAGGTAAAGAAAAACTGATGCAAAGACAACAGCACATGTGCAGGAAGATATAACAGTTTATCCTACTTCCTTAATTTTCAGGCTATAACCAGCACTGGATATTCCGTGAGAGATTGCAATCTCTTCTTACCATGGCAATACTACTCATATGAATATGTTCAGCACTGATTTCTTAATTTTCTGACTTAGCTTATATCACCTGACTGTGGGGTTCTGAAGAGAAAGGGCAGATCCTGCAAAAACAGAGGTTTCCATGTTTGTTTTGCTGTTGAAGACAGCACCACTTGAAGACTGTAAGTCTCCATTGAGCATATACAATTGCTTGCTACACTGAAATAAATAATTCATGTTTCTGTAGTAATTCTGTATTGTTGACACAAATAAGGGAGAAAAACTGAAATCCTTGATATTATGTTGTGGCAAGTTTGTGTGGCATTTGGAAGGTAAGGTTACTCAGATCCATCACACATTGGACAGCACAATTAATGCAGTTCTGTTAGTAGAGCTGTCCAAAGCACTATCTGGTCCAGTTTTATTGGAGGGATTTCAGTTACTGAGGTCCATTGGTGAGGATAACTTACTTGGCTAAGTCCAGTTGACCACCAGAGAACTGGACCCTTTTTCTTCATGGCTTATCACTTGAATAAGGAGGGAATATCAGGCTGGGTTCAAGAGGTCCTAAACTTCTAATTGAGAGAGGGAGTTGTGTCAATATCTTTAAAGGAGATGGCAGTTAAGTCACTTCTAAACAAGCCTAGCTTGGACAAAGATGATGATAAGTACTATAGGCCACTAGCCAATATCTGCGTCCTCCCCTTCAGTGTATTCTTGCTGGCCAACTCCAACAAGAATGTGTGTAACCAGAGGGGCTTTTCCCTCCATTAATTACTCATCAGTGACAAAAACAAACAAAGCATTTTACACTTGGACAGAACCCTGGGCACAAATTAAGCCTTAGGCACAATGTAAAGAACACCTGATGCAAAGACAACAGCACATGTCCAGGAAGGTATAATAACAGTTTATCCTACTTCCTTAATTTTCAGGCTATAACCAGCACTGGAAGTTCAGCCAGAGATTGCAATCTCTTCTAATGATGGCAATATTTCTCATATGAATATGTTCAGCATTGATTTCTTAATTTTCTGGAACCATCAGTGTACTGTAACTCTGGTTTGCATCTCAGCAATTCCTTGTTGTGAAGGAAACCTGGGCTCAAACAGTTCGGGTGATAGGGAAGGAACCTCAAATGACAGTGCTGGGATCCCAGCTCCCAACCTCAGGGTAAAGGAAATAATTAGTTCATAAGAAAAACAAGATATATGATTTATTTATTTATTTATCTATCCATCCATCCATCTATCCTGTTGATGGGGAAAAAGAGGGTGGACAGTTCTGCAGCTTAGGAGAATGGAGCTTAGAATGATGTACAGTTCAAGTTACAGGGGATAAAGTCCAATAATTCAATGATCCACAAGTAGGTGATTGGTTTCTTAGACCTGCCCCTGGCCACACAGTCCTGGGCTGAGATTCAGCTACAGACAAAATGGACTGTCCTACAGATACCCCAAAGGAGGCCACACTGCACAGAATTACTTTACTACACCAAGCCGAAATACCACAATGGGGTTCAGAAAACAGGATGGACCAAAAATGGTCAAGCAAAGTCACCAACTGTCTTCAGACCTAGTGTGTAACATGTTTAGGGCTGTTTGGTATAATCGGTGCTCAAGTATGCAAAGCATGAGGCATAATTTTGTAAATCACAGCACAATTAATTTTGGGTATCTCCTTTTCTATTGCAAATCATTTTGATATATCAGCAGTAAACTGAGATACGAGTTAGAGTATATTTTATCTCTTTGGTTATGAGGCTGTCATACTGGAAACCCACGGAAAGACGTCTGTCTGGAAAACTACTCATCCATGTTCTTTCGAACATTTCAGTCTTCAAGACAGAAGATATCCTTTAAAAATGATTTCAAAGGACAAGGTGATAAGATCTGAGGATGAAATGTCAAGGTTTGCCCTCAGCACATGTACAATTTTTTTTCCTGCTATTTCAATATTCAATTGATGTTTCATTTTACAAGCACATAGAATACCAGACAAGATTAGGTATCAGGCCCTACCAATCTAATTCTAACTTATACAGGCAGCTGAATTAGAATAGTAATCTTCCTACTTTCTGCAAGCCAAAATATATTAATCCTCAGCAAATTTAAGTGTGCATGTTTAGATGGAAGAAAGGCCTACAGCTCCCAGCATTCTCCAGCCAGAAGTGGATTGCACTTAAAACCTTTCCTTTAATTCTAACAAAAAAGAACAAATTTAATGATTGGTTAATAAACAGAAATTCTGAACAAAACATTCATGCATTTAGCAGTTGCATTTAGTCAATCCTTTTATAAGAAATTAGGGTTCTCCTTCCTGAGAACTAATGTACTCACGTAAGTATTCCTCAATAATCTATACCCTTTGTTGTGCACCATCACTTAGACAGGCCAATTAATTTTTAAAAGCCTACTCACACACAATTAACTTTCAGTAAAATTGAAGGTTAACATTATATATATATAAAGGAACTGCATTGAAAAGCTAAAAATAGGAAGCACACGGGTATATAAAAGAGCCTGAGGTTTTAAAAACCATCAGTACCTTATTTTGTTACATATAAGGTACAGTTATTTAGAATAGCACTTCAGCTTCTAATATTTATATTTGTGATGGAAAGATTAACTTACCTCACATATAAATCACATAGATTTCTGGCTGAAGTGCTAAAATAGCGGGAGCCTGCTAGGCAGAGACCCCTATGTGAGGGAAGCTGCTCTCATGTGAGTGGGATGGGTGAGAATCTGGGTGATGGTGCCTGGTTTGGTGCTGCACTGCTCAGTTGATTCCCTGCTCATCCCCCTTTCTAGAACCTTCTTTTGAGAGAGGCTTTCCCAGCCTGGCACCCACCTGAGAACCTTTCTGAGAAGTGGCAGAGATGGGTAGGAGGAAGCATCCACCCCCTTCTCTCTCCTGTTTGCCAGGGAGGCATTCTCAACCCAGTGCCCACTTTGTGAGGGAATCGGGTGAATGAGGCAGCCTCAGTTGGGAGGCTGGTGTGTGCCCAGGGGAAATCGGGTGAGCAGCCCAGGCACCTCAATCCAATTGATTCTTATTCTTCCAGCTCATGTACTGGAGGCTTAACTCAAGTATGCATGCAGGGTGAGAGCAGCAGAGGAATTAGCTGAGTGGCACTGATTTTCTCCTCTTTCACCTGAGCGTGAATCTGACACTCCTTCCCCTTTTGTGCCAGCAGTCCCTTCAGAGAAAAGGAGAGGGTACCTCATCCTCTATGCAGCGCTTCAAGGCATGAGCCCTGTTCGTGCAGCAGAGACTGCTTGGCAGCTGCAGTGAGTTGAACTCAGTTTGCAATTGCATCTCAAAGTGAGGAGCCTCATTCCTCCCAGTGGTGTCTTCCAGGATACCACTTGGAGGACTGAGAGGAAAGGAGGTGGCAAGAGGGAGGGGGCCTTTGACAAAGTGCCCCATGATATCCTGGTGGAGAAACTGAGGAGTTTTGGAATACACCAAAGCACTGCCCGGTGGATTAGGGTATGGTTGACTGACCAAAAGCAGAGGGTAACCATTAGTGGGGAATCATCGGGATGGCGGCCAGTGACAAGCGGGGTCCCTCAGGGCTCTGTCCTGGGGCCAATCCTGTTCAATCTTTTCATAAATGACATGGAAGAAGAGGGGAACAGTCTGCTGATCAAATTCGCAGATGACACTAAAACTGGAGCAGTGACCACAACTGAGGAGCAGGTACTCCAGATCCAAAAGGATCTGGACAGACAATGAAAGTGGGCAGGAGACAACAGGATGGTGTTCAATGTGGATAAGTGCAAGGTCTTGCACTTGGGGCATAGGAATGGCTGTCATAAGTACAGGTTAGAGGACAAGTGGCTGGAGAGCAGCACTCGTGAAAGGGACTTCAGGGTACTGGTTGACTGCAGGCTAAACATGAGTCAGCAGTGTGATGCGGTGGTCAAGAGCGCAAATGCCACCCTTGGTTGCATAGCCAGAAGTGTGGCTTCTAGATCAAGAGAGGTATTACTACCACTGTACACGACTCTAGTGCGCCTGCAACTGGAGTATCGTGCTCAGTTTTGGGCCCCTCATTACAGAAAGGATATAGCCAGGTTGGAGTCAGTACAGCGTAGGGCCACAAGGTTGGTGGCAGGTTTGCAGGGGATGGGGTATATGAGGCGAGACTGAGGGAACTGGGTCTCTTCAGCTTGGAGAAGAGACTCAGAGGGGATATGTTGGCGACATACAGGTATGTGAGGGGATGTCACATGGAGATGGGTAGAGACCTGTTCTCCCCTGCAGAGGAAGGCAGGACGCGCTCCAACAAAGCAAAGTTCAGGGAACCAAGGCTCCATTTAGATGCCAGGAAGCACTTCCCAACAGTTAGGACCCCGAGGGTGTGGAATGGGCTTCCACGAGAGGTCGTTGAGGCCCCATCGGTGCGGATGTTCAAAGATAGGCTGGACATGCACATGGTGGGCATGTCGTGAGCGGAGCCGGCTGGTGCCAGAGGTCAGACTAGATCACCCAGGAGGCCCCTTCTGACTCACTCTGTTTCTATGTTTCTATGTTACTACAATAAGCCTGATCATTTGTCAGGCAAACCGAGGTTAAAAACAGAACCATGGTCTTCCCAAAGGGTTGCTTGTCATAATATGTGAACCTGTCAGTTCATGGGCTATGCATGGTAGCCTATGAGGTCTCTGGAAACCTGTTTCTTCCTGCTGCCTAAAAATAAGGTTTAAGCAGCTGGCAGACAGCAAGATATGGCTGGAGAACTACTTCTGGCTTAATCAGGGTGGTCTTGGCATAGTAGATGCTCTGCAAGATACACCAGGCTAGAGAGACTGTATCTAGTTTGTTCTGTGAGAAGTTAGCATCCACAGGGCAGAATTAAGTAAAAGAACCAATGCTGATAAAGTTGATAAAGTAGCCGGGATGAAAAATTGTAGCAGACAATGTGAAATATGCGAGTGTGTATGCTATAGAAAATACTTTGCAGAAATGAGAGGATATTATTATTATTATTATTATTATTATTATTATTATTATTATTATAAC
>NW_025336347.1:8284983-8459614 GCF_004798865.1 Varanus komodoensis
GTCTGATCAACTAACAGATAACTGATCCATGGAAAGCTTCCTGATAATCACAGGCACATTCCCCATCACTTCCCCATGGGCTTCATTAAAAGACGGGCTGCCATTTGAAAACACACACCGACTTGTGATTAACAGCTCTCACCTGCGCTGGAGGAGGGGAGCAGAGCAGGACACGCTGAGCGCATGCCGGCCAGGTGGTGCCACGTGGGGCCGGCAGTGTGCCTGCGGTGGTCTTCTGGGTGGCGCAGCGGCGGCGGCAGGTCTTCCCAGGCGGTGAGGGTGAGCAGTCCGTCTCTCCATGCGGCCGGCGGGTTAAAGCCTGCGGCTCCTCCTCCTCCGCATGCCTCCCCCTGAGCGGCACAGCTCTCACCTGTCCCGGAGGGGGGGGGCGGAGCAGGGCGTGCCGAGCACGTGCTGGACAGGTGGTGCCACGTGGTGCAGGCGGTCGGCAGCGTGCCGGCGATGGTCTTACGGGTGGCATGGTGGCGGCGGCAGCGGCAGGTCTTCCCAGGCAGTGGGGGTGAGCAGTCCGTCTCCATGCTCCCCGTGCAGCCGGCCGCGGCTCCTCCTCCTCCGCACGCCTCCCCCTGAGCGGCACAGCTCTCACCTGCGCTGGGGGGGGGGGCGGAGCAGCACGTGCTGGCCAGGTGGTGCCATGTGGTGCAGGCGGCCAGCAGCGTCCCAGGCATTGGGCACACACACATTCGCTCTATAAGATGCACAGACATTTCCCCTTACTTTTGAGGGGGGGAAAGTGTGTCTTATAGAGCGAAAAATACGGTAATTTTATTTATTTCATGTTTATACTGATGCATAGCCAAAACTCTCTGGCCAGTTTACTATTATGCAACATAGAATTGTACCTTAAGAGGAACAACAGCAAAAGAGGGAAAGCTGCACACACAGAAATTAGAATTGATAGCAAATGATAGAACACTAGCACACTAATATTTCCCAGCATCACATGCAACACCTAGATCTGCAAAAGGTTATGCTTCTGGAAATATACTAAAAAATGTTACAGGTGAGACAGAGATAAACTGTATTAAGATCAGATGAATCTACATATTGAACAGATGGATACAAAAACATGATATGCCAGAAATCCCAGCCTAGGCAATATAAAAGCCCACAATAGGCCATGACAGATTAGAGGCATGGTACAAATTAGATCTTTATTGCTATGTACTCCAAGAAAGGTAACATGTTGGCCTTCAATTATTTCTCTTATTATCCAGGTTAGAAAATCTGATAGTGTAGCACACTAGTGAGATCATGCTTTGGACATTCATATGTCAGGGCATAATCCAGTGGCTTCCTGGGAATATCTGAGGGGCTACAGGAGTTTTTTCAGCCCCAGCTTTGAAGTCCAGAGAACTCAGTCCTGGGATTCCAAGAGTCCTGGGATTCCTCAGCTCTGGGCCTCTCATAGCCAGCACAGACAGAACTGTAGCAGCTGCCATTCTGAGGTTGTAAATCAACCCCAGGGGGAAGGGAAAGGGACATGGCTCAGTGTAGGAAGAGCAAGAGGGCTGAAATGGACCTTCTAGATGCAAAGCAGGGCATGAGGCTTGACCATACCTTTCCTTACCTCTGTGCATTGGATATGTGTAAACCTCTAAGTCCAGAGGTAAAGTGCATTGCGGGGTGGGGGCATTGGACTGCACCCTCCATATCTGGCACTTCTCAATTTGCTGGACATCGGTTAAAGGAAAGAAACTCAAGCTCAGAGAAGAAGCAAAGGGGGCATTCTAATTGCCAGAGAAGGGAGGAGCCAGGGGATTGCATATCCGGTGTCCTCCATGGCCGGCCTGCCTTCACGTATGAAGTTCCTCAGCTGGATGGCTGAAAATGAACGTGTAGAAAAGTACAGAGCGGAAGGAAGATGGGCTCCATTGCTCCTTCTGCTTGGCATAGGATAGCCATGTGCCCTTGAGTTTGGAGGCTTCTGGGCATCTTGATAGGATGCACCCTAAATCATAGTGTGTATGAGTAAGAAAGAGGAAAAGATGTTAGACATATATAAAAGATAGGACAAAAGTAAGCAAAAGTTAGCAGAACTAGTTGCCAGATATTTTAAAACGAATCGTTGCAAAATGTTATATGTCTATATTTTAATATTTTTTATTTTTGCTGCTGTATTGTGGTGGTTAAATTTTTATATAACTTCCTGAGACACTGTAAAGGGCAGGATACAAAAACTTTAAAATAAATAAATAAATAAATAAATAAATAAAATCTTTATATGCAGTTATTGCAGCTTGTATTCCAAGTGTTGTTTTTAGCATTTCCTGTTTTACTTGGGTATTTTATTGTTTATCTATGGGGTTTTAATGTTTGTAAGCCATCCAGAGAGCCCTCTGGGCTATTGGGGTTGTCTATAAATGCAACAGACAAACAAACTGCAACGGCAACTGGTGAAGTCTAATAAGAAGGCATGCATATATGATGGCACATGTTCCGGACAGAGAAGACAAATACTAGCTCGTTAATTTGATAGGACCTGATTATTACATTTTGCACTATAATAGAAGGCAGTGCCAACATATTTTGTAAAAAGAGAAGACTGGGGAAGGGCAGAGTGCAGGAGAGAGAAGAATTCACCAGAAATGCATCAGGGGAGGAATTCCAATTACTACACATATCCACCAACACAGATCATCTAATACAGAGAAAGAATGAGATAATGCCCACTGAGTACCAAAATTGTTAAGAGCTCCATAGGCTAATTAAATATCAGGATACTTATATTTTATTATGTTTTACTTTATTGTTTAGTGCATGATTACATGCAATATCTGAAAGCACCTTCCCTTGTTTGAAATGGAAGGTGCTATGTATACTAAATTTCCCCTTTAAGAAGAATGTTAATCTTTACTGCATAAAAATTGTTCTAGAAGAGTTAGGAGTACTAGTCTGTGTTACAGTAGACATTTCTCTTATCCTTGCAATGAGCCCAGTTAATTGGGAGACTGTCTGCAGTATAATAGATCAGAGTTCAGTGGAAAGGAACTTTCTTATATATATGTTCAAGTGGGATCTAGAAAGTATAACCTGCTGGACAAACACTAAGATGCTTGGCTGAGATGTAAAAGTTGTGCATTGCATCAAAGTACTGGAAACAGCAGCACAACATAGCAATGCAAAGTGCTCCTGCTCAGAGTGCCAACCAGTCAGCCTTGTCCATTTCCAGAATTCTCCATTCATTCTCCGACCCCTACCCAAGTTTTCTAATTTTTGCTCTACCAGCAAAATGAGCACTCAGCATGCTGAGCTTTCATTGGCTTCCCTCTCTCACAATTTCCAACTCTGTATTTGTTTTTTTCATGCAGCATTTTGGAAAATATCAGGAGTTCCCCAAGCCTGTAGATACCACCTCTTCATGTGGATGGTGCTGTTTTGTATACACAAGGATGTACACTCAAGAAAATACAGATGCTAATACAGAACAGATATACTTTCCTTCCTTTCTTTACCCAACCAATGTCTTACAAAGATCAGAAAGGCCTTCTCTGCACAGTGTTTTCATGCCTTCCTCTGGTTTAGTGCTTTCTCATAAATCTGGTAGTACCTTTAGAACAGGGTGGGCAACCTCCAAATGTTTTAGCTTACAGCTCCCATCATCTCTCACCATTGGCTCTGCTGGCTGCGGTTGGTGAGGGGTGTAAGCCAAAACCTCTGGAGGGCCTCCAGTCAACACATTTTGAAGCATATGTGGTAGTGTTTGCATATGGCCTCATGGCTTCTTGCACCATTGTGGATTGCACACCTAGTTCATGGCTGCCCATTACTTGTGCCTGCTACATGGACAGGGAGGCAGGAAATCCATGACTGACAAAAATATGTTAATCCTTCAAGAATGATAGTTCAGGGGAGGAAATGCTTTTATGTCTCTCAAGTGAGCAGTGATCTGTGCTCTTCTTGGAGAATGACACCATAGCTCCTTCTAAGCCGTTCTGCCACAGACAAGCCAATGAGTGGTATTTCATGGTTTACTGATGCCTAATTTCCTCGATCAACCCCTCCGAACTGTCTGCTTTCTATATCAATGTCTATGACACGTTATCTTTGATGGAGAGGGCTAGGAGAAATGGTTTCCGCTAGAGCTGCTGTCAATAAAAACTCCATAAATCAGCAAGCCAAGGCAGGCTGAAGGCAAAGACCAACACTTGAACCATCCATCACACCTCAAGTAGCATAGAACCCATTTAACAAAGCCTATAGAGGAAAACCAGGATTGGATGGTAATTTAGGATGGGTGTAATGGGTTTATTAAAGTGTCATGATTTTGTATAATAATCCTATCAGATCCTTTTTACCCATAGCGCATCGCACTTGCTCTTATTGCTTAATATAACAGATATTGGACTTTGTTAACCAAGCTGAAAATGTGTTCACATAGAGCCTGTTCTGTTTACTAGACTGATAATTATTGCACAGAGCAAGGACTGGGCTTCAGTCTAGCTACCATAGGTCTGGCCTAGGTGACAGCACCTTTGCTTTCCAGTTGAAACCAAGCCAATAGAGCTGCCATTTTCTTCACATTGATCTCTTACTACCACTGGCTTCATTTCATTTGTTTGTTACTTCTCCCATTCTGGAAATGCAGGTGTTAAATATATCCTTTGAAACATTCTCTGCAGCTTCAAAGCGGGAACTTCCCTCTCTGGTCATATGCTTCTCTGTAAAGTACTATCTGCATAATGGCTCAGAATAAATAATATGCCATAATAATAAAAGAGGATGGCTACAGCACTAAGCAAGCATTTGCCCACTCACATGCATGACTGTTGTGTGGAGGAGGATAGAGTTGTGCATGAATCTGCATCTCCCGTGTCTCTGCTTGCCCAATATCCAGTTAAACCTTTGTGCACTGAGCACAAAGGTCTAAAGAGAGTTTCTAAGCACCCTGAGTTTCTCACAGAATTCCCCTGATAAGGCACTGAGAGATCTCTGAAAAGGAGTTCAGCTAAACCTGCTTACACAGACCTCTTTGGACCTTCCAATGGGATCACAGTCACGTGGGAATGCTAGAGGGAGGTTATATGTGCATGTTTCCATTTTTGCTTATAGGGTTTTGATTTGCTTGCTCCCAAACTTAATTTGACCTAGGACCCCTTGTTTATCTTTCTGTCAGTCCAGGATATTCATTGCATCATGTTTTGAATGCATCAATTTCCTTCCTGTCAGCTTTCACACTGTGATCAGAATATAGTAGTGTGGATGATCTTGGTCTCCCATGAAAAGTCCATACACTTAATGGTCTTCTTCTTTCATTGCTGCTCTTCTGAGTCTCCAACTTCTTATTTCTTGGCTGCAGTATCTGTTTGAATTGATGACTAAGCCAAGGCATGCAAATTTCAATTTCTTCATCATAGACATGAAAGTTAGGTAGTCATTATTTTCATTTTCTTAATGTTCAGCTGTAGTCCTGCTTTTTCACTTTCTTCTTTCATCAGGAGTTGTTTCAATTCACTGCTGCTCTTTGTAATATGGTATTAACTGCTATCTTGGATTTTGATGCATCTTTCTCTGATTCTAATTCAGCTTTACTTTTGATACCTTCTGCATACAAACTGAGCAGATAGGGAGATAAAATATCTCTGTTTTTAATGCCTTTTCTTACAGGAAGCCATTCTGTTTCTTCATATTCTGTCCTAACAGTAGCTTCTTGTCTACCCATTTCTTTCAGGACCATCCATAGCTTCTTGTGATCCACACAGTCAATGGCTTTGCTGTTGTCTACAAAGCACAGACTGATATTTTTCTGAAATTCTTTGGTGTACTTTAATAGTCAGTTTATATTTGCAATGTGATCTTGAGAGCCTCTTCCTTTTTGCTATCCAGCTTAAAGCTTTCTTGCTCTATATGGGGTAAAAATTTTTGTTGTAACACCTTGAGAATCACTTTGCTTGCACGGGAAATGATCCAATGGTCTTATAGTTGCTGAATCCCTTAACATCTCCTTTCCTTGGGATTGGAATGTATATTGAACATTTCCAGTCCATCAGCCAGCCAAATGCAGAATGAAGGAATAAATGAAAGAGACTGCTATGGAAGTCAGGAAGTTTCTCTATTAAGAGTGGTCATGTAAAAAAAAAAAAAAATCCAAAGGGTTCTATAGACTCTCATCTCCCATTTTCTGAGTCTTTTGTTCTGTGATTCCCCTGGTGTATTTAGGACTATCATTTTTGTTGACACAGTTTGTAATGCTGTGCACAAGAAATGTGTGTATTAAGTGTAGTGTGTGTGCTTCTGGAGGCAAGTGGAACTCGAGAATGATAGAATGCATAATGTGAATGGTTGTATTTTTAAATACACTCTGAATTTTAAAAAACACACGCAAATGAGTGCCTTCTCAAGGTAAGAAACATATGACTACCGACTTTACACTCAGCTGTCCTTGTGAAAATAGTCCCATAGTCTTTTGAAGTGGTACACACACATTCTATATACTCACTGTGCTAGAACAGCATCCTGAGCATTGTTCACATGTGTTCTAATGATTCTGAGAATCAAATGTCTTGCCCTTTGTGTCCACTTGTCTGTCTCATTGCTCTTGCTCCTCCTCCCATAAGTCCCTCCTACCTCAGGCATACTTCCCAGCTGGAGGAAGAGGAAGAGACATCAACACTAGTAGCGAGCAGCAAAGCAAGTGAGTGGAGATGGACAAGACTAGAACATCAGTATTCAGTTGGCTGATATGCTAAACCAGCTTTCCAGCTCGGTACCCACTAGATGTTTTGGACAGCAACGCCATCAGCCTCAGGCAGTACAGCCAAAGTTCAGGAGTTCTGGAAGTTGTAGTTCTAAACATCTGTAGGACACATAGTTAGGAAAAGGCAGTGCTAAATGCAAATATGACTTTAAAAAGGAAGTCACAGTGCAATAATCTCTCCTTGGATTAGAATATAATTTCAACCCAAGAGCAACCATCTGGTTTAGCTTTCAAGAGAGTAACAGCTGACTGAAGTGCAAACACACCTTATAGTCATGGTGCTTGGTAGCCAGGATAATAAATCAACTGACACAGGGTATGGATATGGTGAAAAAAGCAAAATCCACATTACCAGGGGGTGGAGCAATTGCTTTTTAGGGAAAGGTTGCAACACTTGGGGTCTTAAGTTAAGAAAAATAGCAAGCAAGAAGGAACATGATGATGACTTTGATGAACTTATGCATGGTGAAAGGATATGGATAGGGAAATGTTCCTTGCATTTCTGCACACCAGTTTTTCTTTACCAAAACTCTGCAGTGATGATGATAAATACAAGGTGAACAACACTCGAAATAAAGGAGTACCTGAATATTATGGATCTGAATTAATTTCTTCAGAGTCAAGGGGTCTAGCACAGCTAAAATCTAAGTGGTTTGGCTGGGATGCACACTACTGTTGTCAGTTGAAAGTACAATTTGCAATCCAAATATACAGCTGTGCATTCATTTGCTGCACCCAGACCCACAAATAGATGCACACTGTAAAAAAGACACAAGGAGACACCAGTACACAATGAATATGTAGTAATCTTGTTAAACACTACACAGGTCTTTAAAGACTATGACTACAGGAAGGGCAAAAAATCCAGTGAAGACACATTTTCCCCCACTCCTACCTTCTCCATTTTAAAATGGGAATAGTAGCTTTTTCTGACATTGGAAGAATGCAAGTTTTAAAACTTTACAGTAACTTCAGTAGAGCCAGAGACACCAATAGTCTGCTCACTTTGCAACCTCCTCTGACAGAAGCTATTCAGGAGCATAATTTAAGTCAGTGCCAATAAGTCATTTGAGGACTATGAAATTATTGTAGCCTGCCCATTTCGGAAATAACAGGTTTTGAATGGCTCCTGGCTGAGCAAGAAAGGGCTTAACATAAAGGCGTGTTTAAACAAATCCGAATTAATAGGAAATTACAGTGCGTGGGCATCTGTAATGTACTTGACAGGTGTGGACACTCAGTTCTTTTCAAGCTAGATTCCGATGTGGACTAGCTGCAGGCAGTTTGCCATGTGGCTAAGGAACAGAATCAGCAAAATCAAATACTATAACTGTAGCTGAGCTTTGATGGTGATTTTGCAGTGTAGTGGACACAATCTGCCCTAGTTCTCACTCAGATAGTAAATGCTTGTCTGGACCAAACCATGTGCTCAAATGCTCTTTCACATTATGCTTTTCCCCCCTGCACATAGAAAACATGTTCATCAGAGAGATAACAACACTGCAACTCTTCTTCATAAATATTGTGCTGGCTTGGATCCAGGAGTGTCCCTCCATCCATGGAAGGCCACCACTGGCAGAAAGGCAATTCTATGCTGTTGTTTCTCCCTTGCCCTCACCTTCATAAAATCCTATATACATTCCAAATTTCCTCCATAGTGTTGGAGGACCAACTGAAGATGTGAAGGCTGCACAGGGATATGAAAAGATATATGGGAAGGAGAAAACATGAAAGTCATTTCCCACCAGCAGTATGTCTGTAAGTCATATATGTTGAAACAATACTCTTTATGGCAGGGGTCTCAAACTCGCGGCCCGCGGGCCAATTGCTGGGACAGGTGGGGCACGGGGGAGGGGCCCTGTGGCCTTCAAAGCGCCGGCGGCACCTGGGCCGGCCTCCGGGAGCGACGTGGGATGAGCGGCCCACCACCAACGCGGTGGTGGAATACTTGATGTGGCCCAGCCTCACCCAGACTCTACTTCCAGTGGCCCCCAGGTAAGTTGAGTCTGAGACCCCTGCTTTATGGAAAGTTTGGTGTTTGTTTTTGTTTTTCTTTTAATGCAGTGGTGTCATGTTGCTGATTTAGCACTTCAGTGATAACCAGACCTGATTCTTGTGAAAAGCTTTATTTGGGCATTCAAAAATTCAGCTTACAAAGAAGAGTAGAGATATGCATTCTGGCTCCACCACTCCTCCCTGTGTTGATGTGGCAGAGCTGCTGCATCTGAAATGGAACCACTGGATGTACTTACAAAATTCTTCAGGTCTTCTTGAACAGACATGAGTTTTGTGACTGCATGCAGCAGTACAGAGTTTGATTTCCACTACAGAATGTCCTGGTCAACATGGGAGGGTTGCAGGCAGAAGACATAAAGCTGGCATCCCAACCCTCCACCAGAGTAAAATTGCTGAATAGGAGTTTTGTTAATGATTTAAAGGGGCCCAACACACAATTATTTTACTCAAGTTAATTTTTCTTGTCCGCCTTTTTCTTTTCAGAACTTCATTGGCATGTTAAGAGCTTGTTAATGCATGCATGCACATCCTTATATTTATTTATTGTGTTGTCAGTTGATTACTCATGATTTGATAAGTGGCTGCTAAATGTGTGAAATGTGTGGCGTGACATGAAAGTTTCCTTTATTAGCAGTTATGGGCCAATTAATACCACAGTCATCAAATAGGACCGAAAATATAAAACTTCCATATTAACAATGAGCACCATTGCAATATTTATGTAAAATGCATTTTCCACGGTTGGGGCACGTGGTAATGCACACAGCACAGTTTTCACAGAGTTGAAAATGTGATCTTGTGTCACACACAAGTACAAATGCAGGAATTGGAAAGGTGATGCATGCAAGTTCCATTTGTTTTTGTTCTTTAGATCCATTAAGCTCTGCACATATTTGCCAGTGTGCAGGAGCAGAATCTTTTGTTTAAAGTAATTCACAGCTCCTTCATAGCAATTCTACCTTTACCCCTTGCTAACTGTTGCAAGGGTAGACACTATCAAAGGCACTTCAATTTATTTCTGAGCAGACAAGTATATCAGTGTGTTTTCAGCTGGTTGTTCTCACCCAGTACAGGAGGCAATGGGAGAAGTCTGTGTTATTCATTAATCCTTTCCTCAGCATGAGCACATTAACAGATACTGTTCTTTTAAAAAGCCCAATAAGGCATTTCCTCACTGCAGTGCCCCCAGCCCATTGAAACCCTCCACCTTCCCCAGTGTAGTGAAGGGCCCAGTCTCACACAACTGACTGTTCAGTGGGAATCCTTGGAGGATTTTTGGGGTGGCGGGGTGAAGCACCAGGTGGAGTCAAAGTCTTTGAAGCTCCTTGAATTGTGCCTGGTGAAGTTTATCAGGCTCAGTTTACAGTTTTGGAGAGCATGTGAATGACCCAGTCCTTGCAGGGAGGTGTTGGGAGAAATGAGAACAACTGGAGGCAGTTTGCCATTTGCAGCACCTTGCCTTCTAGTGACAAGAACCACCTTGAGGGGGGAGCCAGAGAGTTTACTGAAAGGGAGGGTTTGTGGGAAAGTTTCCAGTTTGGATTAAACTCTTTACATGAGCAGAGGCTTCTCTTTTCAGCTTTGGTAGAAGGCTAATTAGAGCTCAATGGTTCTGTTATCTGTGGTCTCCATAAAAGAACTGTATTTCCAAAGGATTGTCTTGAGTTATGCAACCAGAGGGAGGAAAGGAAGGAAGGACAGGAGGGAGGGACCAGCTCGCAACACCAAGAACACTACAGCACCTTTAGCACATCCTGAAATACATACTGTGGAAAAATGCAATGTAGTGAAACGTTGTGATGCAACTGGCCTGAAGAAATCCAGGATGTAATGGTAACAATAGCATAAGGAAGGTTTGAGGGGTGTGTTGCATGACATACCAGTGGGCCAGACATTACAATGCTGGCAAAGGTCCCTAGTGTAGATCCCCACCCTTGGGATCACAAAAAAGTGCCTGCATTCCTTAGCAATTGACCGAACCTCTTAAGAAGGCCTGCCTCAAATACTGGAAAGTGTGGCCTTGTAGCCACTGTGTCAAGGTGCCTTTTTGCATAAAAATGCTGCCGTATGAGAAGACAGTAAAAAAAACCAAGCAGACAGCTTAAGGTCTGCTCCTCCGAATGAGCTGTCTGGCTTCCTCAGCAAGTCCTTCAGCTTATAAAATATAATGTTTGAAATCCCAGGGGCTGTGGGATTTCTAGAAGGAATGTTTAGAAGCAGTGGTGTTTCATAATATCTCTTTCCATCAAGCTGAAGCAATATTTCCTCTACCAGTATTAAGAAACAAATATGGGTGGGAGAACGGTAATTGCATTTCCTTTAGTCAGGACAACTATGTCGTCACTGGAAGAGGAAACTGACACTCTAGGAATGAAATCACACTGGCAAAAACATTTTAAATTAAAGTTCAGCTTTCTAATTTCAGGCCGGTATGAGACTGCCCATCACTGGAATTTTGAATATTTATATATGCAGGTATTTAATAACTTCTTTTATCCAAAAACAGGCAGTGATGTGTGCAGTGTATTTAGAAACTCAAAAATCAAAGCAGGCTTCACTGACAGAACTAGGCCTTTGTGTTCTTGGAAATTCAAGCCAATTGCAAAAGAAACTGAGGTGTCTTGTCTGTGGCATCTGGTGTCTGAATGTCTGAATATAGGTATCATAGATTGTTTTAATATTCTATTAAGAGTTTGCACTAACCACTAGGAAAAACGGGATTTAATTTTAATTTGCTCTAGGGAAACCTAGGTTCTTGGCATTCATTTTCATTCTGTAATTAACAGTAAATTAAAACAGTATTATCCATTTACTGCAGGGTGGAGAAAAGCCACATTGTCTCCGCAGGGTTGCTGTAGAGTCTGCATTTGCCTGCCAAATAAGTTGGTATTTGATGCAAAAGCTTCAGTAAGTGCTAGTGTGGATTTCCAAGTTGTTTTGAATTTATTTGTAGACTGGAAGGGAAGATTAAGGAATAAGAACAGAAGAAGAGGAAATAGTAGGACATTTTTTCTGCATGGTTTCATGTAAATTAAACCCATGTCACAGTTTTCTTCCTTGAGTTATTCAAATACTATACATTCAGATATTTTTCACACATTAAATACAGCTAATAAACAGCATATTTCTAATAAATAGTACATTCATTTTTAGTATCTATGGGAAAGTGAGAAACTTCTAAGGAAATAGGTTACCTGAGTGCTGTTCTGGTCTTGTTCCATAATTCTCTTTCATGGTTTACACTATATCAGTAGCAGGCTTTGCTTTCTTTCAAGTCAGAGAGAAGACACCTATGAAATCATTAGCAGTCATAAAACAGTGCTCAGAAGCTACCATGAGATGGCACCATAACCTAATGTATGGAAAAGTTACCTATATAAACAAAATAGTAAAATACCATAAATTAGATGTACTTGTTCACATGAATTTTTTCACATTTGTAACTTTGTTCCTCTCAACTCTGTTTCTCATATCAAAGACAAATGAAGGGTATGAAGTGACGGAACAAGAAAGCCTGTATCTGGGCTGAAGCCTGTAGATGTTCCTGTTGGTTTGAGCCTTTTTTTTTAATAAACATCACCACTGATTTGTACATCATTCTAGAATATTCTGCAACAAAATGTTTCCGAGACACATGTAAGAATAAGCAGACTTCGAATTATAATATATCAATAAAAAGTGACACGTAAAACTTTGATGGGGCGAAATGCAAGGCTGTAAATGTTTATGGTATCACAAAGATGCACCACAACAATAGAAAAGGTTCAGAGGAGGGCAGCAAAGATGATCCAGGGTCTGGAAACTAAGCTCTATGATGAGAGACTGAAAGAACTGGGCATGTTCAGCCTTGAGAAGAGAAGACTACAGGAGGATATGATAGCTTTCTACAATTACCTCAAAGGCTGTTGGAAAGAGGAAGGAAAAGATTCCTTTTCACACATCCCTGAGTATAGGACACAGTACAACAAACTTCAACTACAGCACACCAGATTCAGGCAAGACACCAGGAACAACTTAACTATCAGTTTTATTGCTACATACTCCTTTGGATAGGAACCTGTTCTTTCCTGCCATGTGAAGCACCATGCATGGAGATTGCCACACAAAGAATAATTAAGAAAAAATGCATGCCCACCTCTCCAGCAAGCTGATGAAGATTTCAGAATCTATGTGCTCTTGTTATGGAAAAGTCCCCAGATCAGGATCAGCGCTACCATTTGGCAGAGTGAGGCAAGTGGGAGATGTTGGGTGCAGCAGCAGAACCCCCCTGGCCATGTTCCTCTGTTCAAGGAAAGAGCTCAGTGTGCCATGTGGCTTCTCCTGATTTCCTTAAATTAGCCCTCTGCCTGCAGAAGCAGTACAGAACCTGATCTTGTCCCCACTGCTGAAGTAAAATTCAACTGTCAGTCCAGTTCACATCTGTACATGGGATTGGAGGTCTTGCAGGAATTCATTGTCAGTAATAGATTTAAAAAATTTTTGTATTTATATTTGATTCCCCCTTCCGTCCTTCCTTCCTTCCTTCCCTCCATCATTCGAATTCATAAACGCTTCTATTCTGTAACATTTCTTCCCATATCTAAGTTGATGCTGTTGATGCTTCCATCCCTATCACTCCTGTTTGTGCAAAACAGCTGGTCCTTTCCTTTTCCATGCTAGCTGATCACTGAGGTGACAGGCCACATCTGGCCATCTTAGTCACATTCTGTTATGTAACAGCACTGTGCCAGACAATCGCATCAGTTGGCACTGTGCAGCAACCATCCAGCAGCCAAGGGAGATGGCTTCTGAGCACACTGTTGTGGAAAATGGCACTTGGCAGTGACAAGGGGGATTAAAACTTAGCCAGACACTGAAGGAGAATGTAGAGAGTGGGTGAGAGAAACAAATGAATGTTCATAATATTAATGAGCAATTTGAGGAATTAGACCCCCTTTCCTCACCTCCCATACACACAAAGATAAAGAAGGAATGGACATGTATAATGCTAATGACCGATAATTTCTACCAAGCTTTTATTCACAGTCATTCAGTTGTTACAATCTCTGTTACTGCACACCTGAACCTGCCCAAGAAATATTCAGACATCACCTCCAACTGTGCATGAAATTAAAGTTGTTTTAGTTGATGATAAGGATATTAAAAAATAACATTTGCTCACATATTTGTGGTATACTGTTGTCCCACCTATGCAGAACCTACCCTCTTCTTCTTGGGTAGTCCCAAATTGCCACCTACTTCAATTTTAGTTGGCACAATTGATTTCATCCATATTCTGAAACTCCACTTTGGAAAAAGCCTGCTCAGTTATCCATGAGGTCTAGATCTTCCAGATTTTTCCAGGACTGACAAACACAATTTGTTTGTGTCATTGTTCTCTTCCATATAAACATAGAGTTGGAAGGTACCATAGTAGAGGTCATCCAGTCCAACCCCCTTCACAGTGCAGAATGCAAGTTAAGGATTGCTGACCAATGGCCATCCAGCTTCTGTTGAAAGTTTCCAGCCTGCCAGTCCAAGGCAGTCTGTCTCAGTGACGACCAATTCCATCCAGATGGTGAAGTAAGAACTTGAAGGCAGTGGAGAACTGTCTCACTGACTTCAGCAGGGCCACGATTCTACCAGCTGTCATCATGCTGGAATATACTTGTTATGAAAAAGCCAGTGGCATATGCAGTTCCAACTAAAATGAACACTGACTGATGGCATCAAAGGGCAAATGGACAAGAGTCACATAACCTAATTTCTTCACTGTCATTTGGAATCCAAAGACAGCTGTAGTTTTGTACAACTTGCAACTTATTCATCAAGGCACATGCCAATAAGTAAAGCATTACTATGCTTTCAGAGGCTACTGCAGGTAAATCCTGCCCCCAAATGGATATTCAATCTAACAAGCACTGCCTATTAATGGAAAGATAGACATCTTGGCAAGCTTCCATGCAGCAATCAGATGGCTAATGCTTAATGCCTATTAACGTCAGCACCGTAGCATCTGAACATTAAAATGAGCTAAGTGTGAGGTAGTTACAATTTATTCTGAAGGCCTCTGAAAGAAATCAGGGCTGTATGTAGTCTGGCAGAAGAGTCACGAATGAACCACAATTATGGAGCGCTGTATCTTTGTGAGTGGGACTTTTCATAGCTGTTTAATGTCCATGCACTGTTCTGTGGCAGAACTCATTCCTGTTCAATTTTAAATTTGTCCCTATTGATGAAAGAACAAAACAAAATAAAGCATTGTCAAGTTTACCCCATTCAGCAGGGTCCCCTGTCTCTCTACAAACAATTTTCAAACAGCTGAAAGGCTGTACTTGCAAGGTGGGGTTAGGGAAGCTGGTTCAGCTTATGTCTGGATCCAACCTACCACCTTTGGAACCCCATTCATGGATCAGGTAAAGGAAGCTGTTTCTGCAAAGTTTATTGCAAATATACCAAGTGCTTTTAAGATGTTTGGCATTCTCACTTCTATGGACTAAAGCTGTACCTATAAAACTTTCCTGCCTAAACTCCATTGAAAACTGAACAAAGCATTGTGTAAATATGCAGTCCTTGTACATTTCAATAGGGATTGCACAGGAAAATATGTAACTTGGATTATACCAAAAGACAGCTAATATTTAGGAAAATTATGTATTTCCCAAAAGTTGCAAGTCCAAATCAAAAGACCATTTGGAGCAAGTTGGTACAAGTCAAATTAATGTATTGCAGTCATATTTTCAGGTTTGACCCTTGTCATTAAATAGAAGGATCAAAGGGCATTGCAAACAGAGTTACTTCTGAATTTTTTAGCAATAAAATATTTCTTATGAGTCTTCTCCTTTCATCATAATTATTAAAATATTAAGCTTTGTAATCCAATTGACACTTTTAATCAGATGCCATACTGAGCAATGAAATTTGGTTGCATCAATTCTCTCCCATTCAGGCTGAAGTGATTGTTGTCATGCACTGCCCCACGAAATGTGCAGTGCATAGTTTTCTGCGGAACCAGTAGAAATATGGCAGTGTTTAAATATTTACAAGAGGCAGCATGGCACAATATCGCTTTCTGTCTGTAGCAAGGTAGCAATGTTGATATCTGCTACCACTGGAAATTGAAAGTATTGCTCCCAAACAATTACAAAAGACAAAATAAAAAGCAAAGGGGTAATTGCTGTCATGTCCTACATTGATCCAGTGGCACAATTGTCAATAATGAAATGTCAGTTTGGTCCACTATTTCTTCATTAATTAAAGGCACAATCCTTCCCAACATTGGAGCTTGCTCTGCAAAGGCTGAGCCCCCCACCCGCTTCACAGCCAGTGCAGAAAGAACCATGACAGCTGCCACTCCAGGGACCTCAGGGGGAAGAGAAAGGGGTATGCCAAGCAGTGGGGAAGGGTTCTATGGCTGGCGTGAAAATGAAATGCATAAGTAAGTAAATAAATACGAGTGTCTAAGGGCACCGCTACGTGAGACTTTTTACCCACCACTTTATGAAGGCTTCTGCTACTGGATTCTTTGTGGGATTAAAATCAGTTTCTTTATAGTGGGGTCCTATGTTCCTACATTTCTCTGCCTTTCTATATGTTCAATTGTGTAACTACAAGATCACGCAGCAGTGCAGAGGGACTGCAAAATTATATCAGATTCTCACTCCAGTTTATTCCACCTTTTCCAGATAATACTATAGCATCCTCATTCATGTAAAATGCTTGCAAAGTCATGAAAATGCTTGGAAAATTCAGGAGACATCATGTAAGCACCACAAATTCACCAGTTAACAGTAAGTACACCCTCCTCCTAAATCTGTTCTTCTAGAGACTGTACAGTTTCTTATGATGACTTTCAGGAGACTCCTGTACATTCAAAGATACATGGGTGTACCGTCAGGTTTGGATCACAGGTCTTTCTCTTGCAGATGGAAGATCTCATCCAGTGCTGAATGTTTGCAGGAAGAACAGGGAAGTAGCATATTTCTTCTGATAGTCCCCTGTTGCTGCACTTTCCTATGCCTTCTAAATATCTGGAGGGTTGGCAGACCCTCTGGAGCAGTGGGGAAGTTAGCTCTGGGGTGTGCAGAGGGAAAAGGGCTGGGGAAGGATTCCTTCCATGTTCCTCCAATACAGGGATGCAGAACCTTAGACTTGGAGGTGGAAAATGCTGGGAACATCAGAAAGCTTTTCTGCCTAAACAAGCTGTTTGTGCTTTCACCTAGCTTTTTTACATGCTCAAAGAGGAGCATGGTTCTCTTAGGACTAGATGGAATTGGGATGCTTGTGAATTTCATGAAGGGAACAATTGTATGCTTGTTTAGAGAAAAAAGGTTCTAGAGCCCCAGCATTCCCCAGCCAGCCACAAGGGAAAACTTTTTCTGTCTAAAAATGCATACAATTATACCCTAAATGACCCTCCTTTTCTTCCCATAATTTGAATGCTGCTTTAACGGCACTGGAAATATAAAAATAGGTGAGAGTTGTGGGTAGAATACTTACAGTATTAATCTGTAAAAACATCTTCTTTCCTGCCTTATCTTTAACAAAACCACAAAATGTTCTGTTAGATACAAGTTTGTTGAGTACAGAAAACATGACTTTCTACTGTACATAAGTATAAGTAGAGATGAGGCACCACTAATTTAATACTTTAAAAAACACTTAATTTCTTCTTTACCTTAGTACACATTGAACAATTTCTTATGATACAAAGAAAGGGCAGTTTGCAGTATAAGGGGTCATATGCCAAAATGTGTTTATTTAACTAGGCCCTTTATAATGTTAATTAAAGCAACACACATTTTATAATGGGTCCATTCAGCAGTTCTAACAGTTCCAAACTTTTAAAAAGGAACAAAATGAACACATATCCCCCATTATTTCAATCAAAGCCACCGAAAAGGGATATAAAAATTCTTATATGTAAAAAGGAGGGTGGAAATATCTCATTCTCCACTGTGCACTTCAGATTAATATAGGCAAACATTATTCAGTTCTCATATTGTAGCCATGAAATTCCTTCCTTCTTCATTTACTGGGAACAAAGGCATGAAATGCTTCATGTTCTAAAGGACACCCACCTGCTTTTGCCTGTTTGCCACATGTGGTGGAAGAAGCAATTGAAAATGCCAACTAAACCGAAACATTTCTAAAGGGACACAATACAAGAAGTGGGTAACAAGCCGTCAGATCTCCAAATATGTCAACATCCTTTTTGCAAGATCTAACCATTCCCATATTCAGAAGAGCTTTTTCAAGTACATGATTGTGAATATACTGCCCCCGGCATTACTTGAGGGTCATTTCAAAAGAATTCCACTGGAAAATCGTGTATGCCCATCTTGAGATGGCACTGAAGCACCCTCTCATGTATTGTTGTTCTGCTCCTTTTATAGAGATTTGTGAAAAGAGTTAATTACCCCACTATTAGCGTCTCAGGGCGCTCATCCAATTTGTATGTATCCTTCTTCCTTGTGGACCAAGTCAAACTGGTAACAACGAAGTCTGCAAATTCTTTGGCAGCTGTCATTAAAACAAAGCTTGTTTTGAAGTCCTATATCCAAATTCTATAAATTTTAGTCCAGCAATTTTCTATGCTCAGTAGTGTTTTATGTTTGATATGTTTTGTAACATTGTAAATACTTTTATTCTTTTTAGTTTTGTTTCTTCTGTTGCATTTTACTTTTTAATTTTGTTTCTTCTGTTGCATTTTACATATGATGTATTAATTGCAATGGACTGAGGCAGATGCAAATAAATATAAGTGGAATGACAGGCCATCAGGATAATCTGCTACCTGTAGATGCCAGCTGCAGGCCTTCTGGGAAGCTGGGAGAAACGGCCATAGCTCAATAGCAGGACACATACTTTACATAAAGAAGGTCTCAGGTACAATCCCTGATATCTCCAGAAAGGTCTAGATAGATCTTGCCTGAAACTCTGGAGAGCTACTGACAGTTACTGTCAACAATATTAATCTAGATAGCCTAGCAGCCTGACTCTATGTAGCTTCCTGCATTCCTTCTTATGCTCCTCTTTTCACTTGGGGAAAAGCAGAGGCACCTTGGGCCTTCAAATTGCTTTAGAACAGTCTTTCCCAAGTTGGTGCCTTCAAAATGTTTTGCACTTCAGCTTGCATCAGCCCAGCCTAGGAAAGTGAAGTGTTGCACTCCAAAACATCTGGAAGCTACCAGGTTGGGGAAAGGAGATTGATTTGCTCTAGTCCTCCAAAATGATACAGGTCATTATCTTTCCCTGCTCCTGTATCGTTTCCCTTCCTTCTTAGCAGACTTTGGCATGGTCTCTACACCAACAAAGGGCAAATTCTCCTTGGCTCAAGAGTTGGTTCTGTATTTACAAGCTTTCTCAGGGAGTGTTCAGGAAAATGTGCAATGTGGTTCTTTCCTGGCTCAGTGCGTGTGTGTCAATAGTACCTCACACATAAGTTACCCAGTCCTAGGGAGAGTGTAGCTTGGTTTAAGCTGTTTTACAGCCATTTCACAGGATCAGCCATGCTGGGGAACTTCCCAGGAATTCAACAACAGTACGAACCTACTAACCCGCTTTCTACGCACAGTGGCCAGCCAGCTGCATGTGAGAAACCCATAAGTGCAAGACCACCTTCATTTAGATGGCCATGGGCACTACTTCAGGCAACTGGTAGTTTGCTCCTCTGCCCCTAACCACCATTCCCTGCTTTACTGCTTCTTTTACATTCCTGATATTTTAGAACAAGAACAAAACTGGACCAGCACTGTTTCTAAAATAAAATGTAAAAAACAAAACAAGACAAAACCCTGTGCACATGCAGCTTTGCGCTTTAATTTCACTTATGGAATAGCACCATCATGACTACAGGGAAAGAATGGGGTTTGCTTCAGCTCCCCTCATCATCTGACCCTCTCTGAGTGGCTGTTTGGGGATCTCCTGAGCTGTAAAGCCCTTGCTGCACCATGGGACGTTTGGTGACTGCATCCTGAGCAACAAGTGCTCCAAATGACAACCAAGAATGCCACAAAACAGGAGAGGCAACATAGATTTAAAAGTCTCATGAGGGATCCCTTTGCTTTTGTCTGTAAACAGTGGCAAGATGCACCAGAAGACATTCAAAATCATGCAAACAAAAAAGCACACTGCAGACCATTTCCATTAGCAGAGAGATCAGTTATTCAAGGCAGGGAGGGTTTTGTATCCTGTCAGAGCACTTGTTTATTTTTTCCCTAATACAGTCATTACCCTGCATTTTCCTTATTATCCATGTAAATGGCCATTGCAATTACCATGTTTCTCAACTATGAGCAATGTGCTTCTTCCTATTAACTTCATTAGCTAGCATGACAAAAAAGAAGGAGGGAAAAAATCAGGATAGCACATTAATGTGTGTTACAGCAAGTGAGCCGGGCGGTTATCAGCAGGGGTCCCTAATGGAAAGGTATTTTATTTATGTACTTAGCCTGTCAAATTAATTCTAATAAACCTGAAGGCTTTTCTCCCCTCACCCCCCCCCCCCCCTTGAACCATTCCATTGCTGGAATCTTAAGATACAGGTTCAGAGGAACCGAGTCTGCAGGTGACTAGAGAGCAACGTAAATAACATCAAATTATCTTCTGTTGATGGGCTGTTAAGAAAGTGGGTGCTGGGATGTGTGGCACAATTACTGCATCGTGCAGATGTTCATATTAGAGAAGACTTACTTTGCATACATTGAGAAACAAGCATGTATCATCTCGCCTTGTACAACACCAAGCAATGAGGAAAATAATATGCAGCTGCTGAGTGAGAAGGAAGTTGTCCAGGGTACTAGACAACACCATTTGGAAGGTGCTCAAAATTGTTTATTTGTCTTCCAAGAACTTTCCAGTTGTTTTGGCAGCTTTCCGGTCTCTGCTTTCGACAATCCCCAAGGAAAAGTGAATAGCAAGTGAGATGGGTTACACAAACAAGCCATGATGGAGAATTAAGCAAACTCCATATATCTCATCCTTTAAAAATGTGTTCAAGCCTGTAACAAAATCTGAGACAACATTCCTCCTGGTAATTAGTGTTTCCACTGCTTGCTGCAGAAACGACATTGCTATGAAGAATTCAGGAAAAGTAATCAGCAGCACAATTAAGCAATCTACTATAATGACAGAACACAACATTAGTGCCGAGTAATCAGAAACATATTTATTTCCCCCCTTGATTTTTTAAAAAATTCCAAATACCCAATTATTTGCTTTGGCAGGCTTAGAATTGAAATGACCTCTGGTTTAAAAAAATTCTCTACAATAACATTTATGCTTTATTTCACTGAATGCACCAAAATTAATGCTTGCTATTTAGCACAACTATCATTTCTCTTAAAAGTATTTTTTACAGTTCTAAAGCTTCAGGCTTTGATTAGGCATCCAGTTATTATCTGTTCCCCAACCCCCACTTATGAGTTACCACATTAGTGCAACACTGGAACGTGGATGAAAGGAACAGCTAGACAGAAGCTCCAGCAAGAAAAAAGTACCAACCATCAGAGAAGGATGCATACACACACTCCACTTAGTAATTAATCTGTGGAAACTGTACTAATTTCCTCCAAGTCCAAAGGTAGGGGTGGAAATGTGCCCACTTTTACAAGACAAATTTCAAATTAGAGATTTAAAGGGCCACCACAGATTACACTCTATCTGAAGGAGTTTTCTGTTTGGAGGACTATCCTGTCCAGATATGATTTAAGATAAAGGACCATAAGAACTGTTACTCATCAACAGTAGCACCTGGACACAATCTTTTGCAGTCTGGTAAGATGTACTGAATGTTAATCATAATTGTAATAATGCAAATAATTACTAAATGCACATCTTCCCCTTTCTTTGGCCATTCACAAGTGGTTATCCTATCTGACTCAGCCATTTCCTGACATTTTATCAAATAGGAAATGATAGGGAGGTATGATAATTTCATTTTGCTTCATTTTTATTTGAATTTGCACCATGCCACAACTAAATGTGAACATGAATGCAAATCTAGTTTGGATGTATTCTCAACTTCCTGAACTTGTGTTTGCAACTGGAAAATTAGCACTTTTTAAAGATGCACTTTTTAAAAATACACATTTTCACATTTTAAGTCTATGGGGAAGGGGAATGTATTCCAAAATTCTTCCAGCCTGCATAAAAAGAAAAATCAGATCATAAAAATAGGAACAAGGTGGACCAGGCTTTGAGGTGGAACTTAGAGAGCCACACCAATTCCTCCACCTCCAATGGTTGACTCTTTCACTGCTGTGATGTGGAATTTGGCAGATTTAGTGTGTGAGCTGAGCTTAGGCACGCATCAAGGAGCAGTTGGGCAATGGCAGCTGTGTCGATTGCAAGTCCCAGATTTTGATTGATTGATTGATTGATTGAGGAACTCAAGGTGGCCTGCATGATTCTCTTTATTCTCTCAATCTTATTCTGACATCAACTGGCTGGACTGAAAAGTCTGTGTCTGGCCCAAAGTCACTGAGTTAGCTCCATGGTTGAATGGGGAATACGAACCCAAAAGTCCTGCATCCCAGTCCCACTCTTAACCACTATACCACCCTAGTGTAGGAATCTAGGTAGATGATCCATAATTGCAGCACAAAGAGTCCTGTGGAGCAATCACAATAATTGTCCTCTACTCTCAACATGCAAGTCACCAGCCGCACCTTTCAGTGCCTTTTCAGGATTCTGCAAGTCAATCCTGTGTGCAAAATGAAAGAAATCAGAGGTGAACCTCTATGAGGAATTTTCATGCCAAATGAATTGGTTTATATTTAATCAGATTGAACAGAAAGCATTCCTCAAGAGACCAATCACAAAACTGTCTGTTGTATAGAAGTCATAGGCCATGGTACCTTAGATTTTTTTAAATTAACACTCCAGTCTAATGAATTCCATCAGAGTATGAAGACCCCGAGCTAGTGCTGGCTGAGCATAAGGGAGTGGGTGTTGTACTGGGCTTCCTCTTGCAGTGGTGCTTCTCTACTACCCCCATGGTTCTCAAAGTCTCTAGTGCCTTCTCCTACAGTTTTGCAAGACTTGTTTAGGGAGTTATACTATCCTTTTTACTTCCCACCCCAAAGCCTTTGTAAAAAAAAATCACACTAATAGTTTTTGCAGACCTTTTTGTTATTCATCCTTATTTACCTTTAGTGATCTGCAAACAGCTCATGTTTGATAGGCTTGATGAGGTAAAGTCTGAGAGTCCCCTGGCACTGGTATAACCAACTGGAAGACGTTTTCCTGCTCACAATGTCTCAGCTCAGGCTTTGGGCTAACTCTTACTGGGGAGCTGACAATATGAATGCAGGAGTGATTCCATTCAATGGGATATATGCCATGCAAAATATCAGATTGTTTCATTATGTACTCACTTTTCAACTCAGCCCTTTTTTTTACAAGCCACCAAATGTTGCCAAAATGGCGCCAGGCACTGATAATCTTCGGACTGCATTTCAGGCAGGAATTGCACATGTGTTTACTCTGTATCATAGGATAGTGCATTGCTCAGAAATCGGAAAGTGTTTTGGAAATCTGTTACATCCCAATTATATTCCCAGCTAAGAGCAAGTGCTTACCAAGCAGTCATCATATTCTCTTCTTGTCTTCCTCCAATTAGCTAGGGCAGCACACACTAGCTTATCCAATTTTATTTCCATAGCAAAGGATCTTAAGTTAGTATCTTCAAGGCTGCCCAGTGAACTATATGGCTGAGAAGGGATTTGAGACCAGGGTCCCAGCTCAGCTCAGCCCAGCTCTGACCCTCTCTCTCAGCCTTCCCAACTTGTGCTTTCCAGACTCATCAGAGTACAGTGCCCATCATCCCCAGCCCACCAATAGCTATCCTGGCTGGAAATGATAAGAGCTAACATCCAGCACACCTGGAAGGTACCAGGTTGGGGAATGCTACTCTATCCACTGCACTCAGATTACTTTCACCTTTTTTCTCTGCATAGGTAAGCATGCCCTCCTTCCTGGTTTGTGCCAAGGAAGCACAACATTTACATCCAGAGATTTACCTGGAATATTGAGACAGAAAGAAAAGAGTACTTGTATGTATCTCCTGCTCTGTATAAGTTAGCACTATCAAAAGACCAATCTTAAAACATGCCACTGCTTCAGAAAATGGATGCTTAACAGAAGATGACTTCTCAACTGTTGCACTAACCCAGCATTATAATCCAGGGTTTTGTGCCAGTGTTTCAGGCTTCTATGCGGATGCAAGTGTTTAGGATCAGCCTGGCACTATCCAGCTTGAAGCTTATTGTTGCCAGCTCAGAAGCATCAGCTTGGCATCTTAGCTCAGACTGCACTGCCAAGCTACAGGATGCAGTGCTTAGATCACTGAAATCAACAGGATACTCCAGAATAATTGTTAGAAGAATCACGGCCAAAATTGCTCAAGTATATGCCATGGGGTACACACGGATTAGCTATAGAGCTGAAGCCTCAGTTCAGTCAGTATTCTGCTGGTGTTAACTCAGAAAATCCACCACAGAATTTTCATCAGACTTGATGTTTCTACTGCTGTCTATTATCAAATGAAAAGGAAGCAGGTTTAATGGCTAGATGTATGATCTTCTCATGTGACTGACAACTTGTGCACTGGATGTCTCAGAGAGCAGCAAAATTACAAGAAAGAGCAGATGTGCCATTCGACAGAATCAACATGCATCTCTAAGGAAAGTGCAAAAGACTTCCAAGAACTCTTAAGAGTCACTTCATGTTATAATATCAGCAGAGAGTGTTAACGCATTCAGCACAAACTCAGACATTGCCAGTGCTAATATGCTGCCTGATATGTATTTTAACATTATATTATAGTAGATCTCAGTAAGAATATAGGGGGTGGAAGGTGAGGATTGAAGTTACTGCTGGGAACTTTCTTTTTGTTCAGCATAAGTGCTGTACATCTCAGCAGTCGGGAAAAGCTTCTCAGCAAGATGATATTGTTACATCAGAACCACAGTGGGTTGAACACAATTCTCAATTTGCAGGCAAATGGATGTATTGTGTTGGGGTTTAGCAGTAGGAGGCTGCAGAAGTATAAATTACAATCCAGCAGTATTCTCTTACCTAAAATTGTGGCTAAGCATAAGGGCCTTCACAGAAGGAAGGAAGGAAGGAAGGAAGGAAGGAAGGAAGGAAGGAAGGAAGGAAGGTTCCTTATAGGGCTTCCATGCCCTTGAATGTCTTTCTTAAGAATGTCCACATTCTAATTTGGTCTTATACCAGACTCCCTGAACCTAGTGGCTTCCAGATGTTTAGGTCTAAAACTCCTAACATTTGTTACCATAAGTCATCGTGTCTGGGGCTGATGGAAGTCCAAAACATTTGGAAGGCACCCAGTTAGGAAGTCTGCTATAAAATGTATGTGCATCAGGCTACCGACATATTCAATGTTTCCTCTTCCTACCACTAGGCCAGATCTGTAAGCAGCCACATGCTTAGTTGCTTGTGGAAAGAAGGAATTGTCTTCTGGGATCCAGTAAAGCACACTTTCAAAAAGTGGGATAGGCATGTTAGTCAAATGTTTTGTAGACTAATAGTTGCTTAGAACTCACTTGTAGTGTTTACTCAAGGGATTCAAAAAATACAATGAAAAACCTATATTTTGCACTCCAAGGAAGTGAGATAGGGATAACTGGTGAATCATGAACCACACATAATATTTTTCCAGAGTGCAAAATCACCACTTGGCCTTTGAAAGATCAGTGGCTCATTGATCACAAGGGCAGCAAAATAAAACAATTGCCGTCCTGCGCATTTAGACTCTCACATTCATGGATGGTTCAAAGTGACAGTCAGCCGCTCCCACATTTCTCGGCCATTTTATTCAGTGAATTCAACATCTACAGTTCTAACCCTAATCTCTGCCTTCCCTTCTGTAACAGCTTACCACCATGGTATCAGACATCAGATAAGAGTAGTGTTATTATTCCACATCCTGGGTCAAATTCTCAAATGAGATTCCTAATGATTGCCATTCTGGGCTCCTTGAGGCTGCACATTTATGTACCTAATGTTGCCACTTTGCCGTGCACTGAGACATTTACTGAGATTACTGAGAAGCAATTTTCTTTAATTAAGACTCCCAAATGCAGCAGATGCATTTGGTGAGATTCCAGATGTCATCCTGAAAAGTCTTCTGTTAGCCAGGGTTCAAGGGTAAAACAAGGACCGCTTCTGTTTTTAGTTCAAATGAAAGGCAACATTGAATAAGGTACCCACCCAGGAAGGGATTTTTGTGAAACACCTAAGCAGCCCTCCTCACATCCACTACTAACATTTATGGGAATCGGCCAATATAAAGCCTTACAGAATTTTCACAGCTTCCTGGCAGAAACTGGAAGGCAAGGCTGATGTTTTGATTGACATGAAGCTCTCCAAAATTCCCTCTTGCCAGCTGTTGTGTAGTGATAGCATATCAGGATAGCCCCTAGCTCAGGGACACAGTCAGGTGGGTTTGAGAAGAAAAGTAATGAAAATCAATGTGATCCTGTTGTTTGGTTTGTATGATACACAAATCACAGCATTTTCTTTATTTATTAGAATATTTATATCCTGCCTTTCAACTGGTCAGATGAAATAATTGAAATAATGTACAATCCATGTAACAGTGAAAACTATACTGAAAAAGGCCAAAACTAGAAGCCAAATATGAATATCACAGAAAGACAGGGGAGCAAAAACAAACCAAAAGTCTAGTGGAACAGAAGCCATTTGGGCCATATTTTGAAATGCTAGTAAAGAAGACAAATTCTTAGTCATCCAGAGTACCCAAACCAAGGAGTTTCACAAGCTTGGTGTTACAATTAAGGAGACCCTCTCTCAACCAACTGAACTTCTGATGGCCTACAACATGTGCTTGACTTTGCTGAATATTGCTGTGGAAAGATGATTAATATAAAAGAAAATGTTCCTTCAATAATTCTAAACTAAGTAACTAAAATTATTTCGTTAATAAACTAAATAGGCACTCTACTTGGATATTTCTTTGAATATGGGTTTGCTGTTTGGGTATTTCCTTGGATATGGGTGTGGCTGTACAGGGCCATGTTGTCACTTCACAGTGTGGTGGCCATCAGGGCCCAACATAAGCTCAGTGTGCACCTGTAACATCCTACAGAACCTTCTGACAACTTTACAGTTTTGTGGTAAACATGCAGCATTTCTTTCATAGATGCAATTGCTCCCTGAAGGTAGGAAGTCCTTGTGATTTCTCATGGGGTATAAGGCATACAAGAAAGGCATTCACTCATGCTAATAAAGAAAGCAAAGTATCAACTGCCAGGAATCAAATAGTGGGTTGCATCCAGGGTTGGCTAGTGGAAAAGCATCTGCTTGTGCAGACTGGGCACCTGATTTTTACTAATCCTTACACTCCCCAGTGCTCTTCCCCGAAAGCTGCTCCTGAGCGTTGGTGACTTCCTCAAATGATATAGAACAATGGTCTTGAACCTCTCTCAGATTTATTTTTTTAATTTCACTCTGAGTTGGCAAACATTTTTGTTGTTGTCGTTGTCATTGTATCATAACATATTGTAGTGTAACGGAAATATAGGAGCAGTTTTAAAGGATGGAATGGAAGTTTAGCCAGGGAAAAGAGATGCCCAGTTTGGACAGAGCTGTGGTTCAGTGTGACAGGGCAAACACTTTGAATGCAGGAGGTCCCAAGTTCAATTAGTATCTCTGCTTAGGAACAGAAAACTTCTACCTCAGATTCTGGAGTAATGCAGCCCATCAAAAGTACTGAGCCAAATGGACTAATGAGCTAGCTTATGTTCTCTCACTCCACCCCCTGCCCTCAGAACTCTATGACAGAGGGCAACATTTCTGCATATTTTCTTGTGTTGCTTTGCATCTACTTTGAGACAGAAATTAACTTTGGCATCCTCTGAAATAATAGCAGAACTATTTGGATATTTTTCCCTGAAAAGATGAATGTTATTTTTCTAACACAATCCTGCAAAATGCAATGAGAAAATGGGTTCTTGATCCAATTATAACAAAATGCTGAAAGTATACTGCTAAAATTCTGCCATGCACACTGTTTAAATGAAAATAGGCAGAAGATTGGGATGGATCAGTGGACTCAAAGGCTGTGGTCATGTATACTGGCTCCACTCATGCCAATTCAGCCCTCCTGTATTAAATTTGAAGCTCTGAATTGAAGACCTGAGGGGGAGTTCCACTTGTGTGCACTTGCTTCATCAGGGTTGCCTTATCCCTTACTTTACTGGAGTGCCAACTGCTCTGAGAGTTCCACAGGAATCAAGTGAATGTGGCTAGAACTCCTCTTTAGACTTTGATGGTTCAACACAGCAAGGTCTGAAGTAACATGGAAAGGCAAGCATGCCTGATGATGTAAGGATGGGGGCCAGTATGCACAGCATTATTACAGTACACACTTTAAGCCCTCACACATTTAGTCCAATGCCTGAACAGAGCTATTACTATGCTTCATTTCCATTCCAGAAGATTGGATCAGGATAAATAATTCTTATTACACAATATGGACAGGTTCCCACAGCATAACAAGTCACAGAGGTTTCTTGAGTAGGATGATTTATTCTGCTCTCCGAACCTTGTTGTGGTATTACAGCATTATATGTGTGATTTTTAAAAACACAATAAGAAATAACGGTGTCTTCTATGGTTTCCATGATTCACTATGGTTTTCCTGGTTGTCTGAACCTGACATCGTGGTTTCCATCATCCTGGTATATGGCTACCGCAGAGTCACCTGAAAAGAATGGCAGCTGGTGTGGGACTGAATTGTAGACTCAGTGGCAGATGGGATAGATGCCAACAGTGGAAGATTGAGCAAGGAAGATGGAAACCGCACTAGCACAGAAACCACTTGATCATCATTTCAGACACATCCACCCTACCCCCAAATGTGCACTGTGGAAAATATGCAGGATTGTTTGTGCTGATGTGCAAACCTAGCCAATGTGTTAATTAGTTTAACCCCTTTTACCCCTCCAGCAGACTTAAGACAAAACCTTAGAAGTACTATCTTTTATTTGATCTCTACAGATTACAGACAGCATAAATCAAAATAACAATCTCAAGTGAAGATTTGTCCATGTGAAGAGTTGAATATAAACTGAAATATGCCCCTGTTCCCTTCCCTTCAGAAAGAGTCTGACTCCACTCTCAGGGTGGTTCCAGCTGCTTGAGGGCTAGATGATGGAAATGTTGAACACTTCTCCATTGCTTCTCCTGTTGTCCCTCTCCTGTTGTCTCTCTCCTGTCAGTGTGTCAGGATCCAAGGTGTGGCAGCAGGTCAAACTTATGAAACTGAGACCCAGACACATTAAGCCGAATTAGCAACCAATGCCAATCCAAATCCCAAGCCAAAAGTAGACAAACACAAACCAGGAGTCAAGAGCCAGAAAGTTCACACAAGGATAGGGCAGGAGCCACTGGAGCAGAGCTGGGGGGACTGGAGCAACGGGAGCACAGCTGAAGCTAAGCTGAGCCGGAGCAACTGGAGCAGAGCTGGGGCAAGACTGAAGCAAAGGCAGGTTCTCACGCACAAGAAGAATATATCTGGGGAGACTCTAATTTATGAGAACAGGACGCCCTCTCTACAATATCCAGTGGAAGGGCTGCCACTGGAGCACCACTTTGTATTTTTGCTCCTAAAATGTGGACAAATATTTTTGCAATTTTGTTTCTTGAAAACATTCTGGTTGAACTTTAGCAAGTATGCACTTTCATGGGTGAAAGTGGGGAGCCTCATCTGGACAATGTCCTGGGGTTGCCAGCTGTTGAAGTGTAGCAGGCACAGAGAGGTTTATTTTTTGCCTTTGCTTTCCTTAACAGTTGTCAAAAAGCAATCCGTCAAGGAAGGCCAGGCCACAAGTGATCTTTGTTCACACAAGCAGATGGCCACTAGATCACCCCCTTAATGGTGAGATTCCTTATGTTTTTGGTTGCACCTGATTCTTCTCAGTGTCCTGCGTCTTTTCTGCCATTTTCTAAGGCTCTATAGGCTTCTCTACAGGAGGCATATATTTCATGCTTGTAAGTTTTCATTCATAATAGTCTGTGAATACTTTATATATTATCATCTTCTGGAGCCTCTCCCATACTTTTCAAGCATTTCCATGGCTTTTTTTAGAGTAAGGAAAGTTCTAAAATCTTGCTCTAAAAATGGCAGAATGAAGCAGACCAAAGGTTCCTGTATTTTCATGAATCAGTTACCTCCTTTTTGTCCTGTAATGGGACCTAATGAAAGGCAGAGGAAGAAACTTCCTCGGAAGGGGGACTGATCTTAATCCCACAAAGATCTGGAAGCAGAAGCCGTAGGCAAGTGGTGGGTAAAAGCTCCAAGCAGAGAATAACTTTGTGCTCAGGCAGGTAGAAGCACCATGCTCCTATAAAAGAGAGTAGCCTCATGTTCTACCTTCCCAAACACATACAGTCTTGGGGAAGGACACTAAGAAGTGTGAATTCCGGAGAAAAAGTAAAAAGTTCTAGAGGATCTCACAATGAAAAGAGTCATTGAGTGGCTACCACCTTCTGCAAGCAAAGATCACTTGTGCCTTTGCTTTCTCTCAACAGCTTAGCTTTTGACAACTGTCAAGGGAAAGCAAAGGCAAAAATTTAACCTCTTTGCACTTAGACAGCAGGAACTCCACAGGACATTGCCCAGACAAGGCCATTTATTTTGGACCAGTGGAAGCATGGAATCATTCACTTGCATAAGTCTGAATATACTTTTAAAATATTAAAGCTTTCATGCCTACATCTGTGAGGACAAATAAATAAAAGTGACAGCCCTTCCAATGGACCACTTGGATACTTTGAAGAGACAGTCACTGGCTGTCATAGACCATTGTTCATGGTTTCTGGAAAAACAGGAATAGGAAAAAGGCTGAAAAGCTGTGGTGAGGAAAAAACGGGCTCACAATCAGGGTAGAGCACTGAGCTGCTCATGGTTGCCTAAAGTGCTGCTTGGACAATTGTGGATTAGCTGGGCACTAGTATGAAGGGGGGATTGCTGCTCTTGAAGAGAGGCACTCTTGAAATGCCATGACAGGGGCAGTTGCCTGTGTTTAGACAATAATCCCTACAACGAGCCATGGGTTGTCAGAGTGGCTTGTACTTGGACAGCAAGACACACAGCAGGACATAACAACCAACCATAGCTTGTTACTCAGGATGGGTTTCCCTGTCAAAAGAACCCAATCTCTGATGGTTTTTCTACAATAGACTAATATAGTGTCTCCGGTAATTATCTCTGTGTTGTATTCTACAGAGTTATCACTTTGATGCTTATGTTTATGTCTGCAGAGAGAAATGCCCAATTCACTTTCTAGTTTGCTTCACACAGTAAGATGACTACAAGGTGACAGTCACAATAATTTACTGACAGTGCAATTCTATATATGTGCATTCAGACGTAAGACCCATTGATTTTATAAATAAACAGAGATAGGATTGTAGTCATCATTTATTAGTAGTATTCTGCCTTCTGCTGTTTTGGCTAACAAGTTGATTCACAGTAATGAAATCAGTTACCACAAACCCTAACCTAGACAGATTTAAACCTTAAAAACCAAATAAAACTTTTAAAATTAACTCATACCATGCACATGGATAACATTCTTATAAAAAACTAAACCAAAAAGTAGCAATTACTCCTCAAAAGTCTGCCAGATTTGCTTTCTAAAATCCATGAGAGAGCCTGCCCCACAGACATATTTGGGAGTGAGCACATTCTGCTGGACAGCAGAAAAGACCCCTTGCAGCAGAAGCTGCTGTAAAGTAGCTATCAGACACAGCACACAGTTAAGCAAATCCATTACTATTAACAAAAGTGTTCCCTGCCAAAAGAATGGAAAGAAGTGCATCAATGTTGCAAATAATTCTGTTCAACTAAATGCAAAAGTCTTTTTATTGCTTATTTCAGCTACCTGCTTGAAAATTAATAATATGTGACCAGGATAATATTAGGGTAATATTAAGGTTCTCTCTCCTTTCAATCAGGAATGATGGAAACAGAGCATATATTTATGTGTACATTTGCATATTAAATGAAAGCTGAGATTGAATAGAATCCAATAGGAAAGGAATTGCTAATACGGCATTCCTCTAGTAATTGACTCCAGCTGGTCATTGCACAAGATACCATTTTATTTGTTTACTTTGATTACATCGTGTTCTTAAATCATCCAGTAGGTGATAGCTGATCAATCACAACATATAATTATTTGTAATTGGATTCTGCTTTGGTCATCAATTATTTTATTTATATGGAACTACTACTTGAGAATTGTTGAGAGAGTCTATGCAACTACTACTAAAAATGGCAAGAGTTGGCTCATACCACTGGGGGAGCAGAACAGCAAGAGAATTCTATGCTGGAGCCCCATCATCTGTGCTGACTTCTCTGGACACAATTCAAGGTGCTTGTTTGGTGCCATACATACCTGAATATATGCAGACCAGGAGCCACTATTGGTAGACTAGGGTGCTGACCAATTCACACATCTCCTCAATGGAATGCCTTTTGTCACTGGATTGGCAGGGGAAGACTCTCCCTCTCCTCTGTAGCTCCTTTCATGTCTGCAAAAGTCTATTCTAGGGTTCTGGGGAAGCTTCTTGAGCAGATTTGAGATGTGTGGGGAGTTGAAGGTAGGATAACAGGAAGACAAAATCCCATCAAAAGAGCAGGTATCTCCTTATACTACACTGGAGTTGCTGCATAACATGTATGAGTGATCTCTAAGCTTGATTGCCCCATAATTCAGATTATACCTCTGCCACTTACTTTTTTTAGGCCAGGAGTGGACAGGAGTGCAAAGCTCAGGGAGCCAAGGTTCCATTTGGATGCCAGGAAGCACTTCCTGACAGTTAGGACCCCGAGGGTGTGGAATGGGCTTCCACGAGAGGTCGTTGAGGCCCCATCGGTGCGGGTGTTCAAGGATAGGCTGGACGTCCACATGGTGGGCATGTCGTGAGCGGAGCCGGCTGGTGCCGGAGGTCAGACTAGATGGCCCCTGAGGCCCCTTCTGACTCGCTCTGTTTTCTGTGTTTCTATGTTTCTAACCTGTGGGTTTCCAGATGTTTTAACCATCAGCCAAATCCAGTATAGCCAGTGGGAAGGATCATGAGAGTTGTAGACCAAAACAGCTGGAGAGCCACAAGTTTTTTATTTCCACCTTAAGCAAATAATCTTCTCAGCCTCAGCCCACTATCCCATCTGCAACATGAGGGTAAGAATGGCTTATTTACGTGTTAACCATTTTTAACAGTAGAAATGGATCGGTGTAAATTGATGGTTTGTTTATTTATTTATATAATGCCCAATAGCTGATGGCTGTCTGGGTAGTTAACAAAAATTAAAAGCTGAAACATAAACATACAGCATAAAAAAAGGCAAAGACTACGTATAAACAATGAAACAGCGATAAAAGCAGAGCAAGTGCAATCCAATCAGCACAGATGTACAGCAGCAGTACAGAATAAAATGCAATAGTAAAACTAAGATTAAAGTTAGCAATCTGGGAAAATAAAAAGGTACCTGGCACCAAAAGGAATAGAGAGTAGGCACCAGTCATCTTCTCTTTGAGGAGCTCATTCCATAGTTGTTCCATAGCTGAGGTGCCACAATATATTGCTTCTAGCATTTCTCTAAACATTTTTAAAATTTATGTTGGTGTGTTTATGTTTATACCTGATTTGAATGAAGGAAGACCTAGCTATATTCCTTGGCACCTCTAGTCAGGGATAACTACCACCAGCAGGAGTAGGTAGCACTGTGCTATACAGACCATTGATCTGATGATATACATGCATGTGTATATCACAGCCAACAGATTAGGCACTTAGCAGAGATTTAAATTTTAAAATATGCACCGAGAGAGAGAACACTGTAATAAATTGCATAAAAAAGACTCATATGTTTAATTTGCTCTTATGAGCCAATCAACAAGTGAAATATCAATAGGCATCCAGAGAACATCTGAAAGAGTTTCAATGAGAGCAGCCTTCCAATCTCCAAAATGGCATCATTCTATGCCAAAATGATGCAAGAAAATCTTGTGTGTGCACTGCATTAGTTATTTTACTGTACTTGCTTCTCAGAAGATGAGGAGAGACTGATGGATTGTTTAGCAAACAAAGCAGTTGTGTTTGTCAAAGAACCAGGGCACTCCGTTATTGCACAAGTATTTAGCAAAGCTTTCCAGCATATTTGATTCCTGTTAATTCCAAAGGTTGTTGACCTAACCCTTGATTCCCCTGGTCTGGAACATGCTCAAAGATGCAAAAGATTATATTGCAGTTTTCTCCATGTTGTTATTGTCCCTTCCATTCCAAAATCATGCCAACAGCTCACCCCACAAAACTAGAACATGATAGCTGTTTGTGGGTGGAAGATGTTTACAGGAAATGTAGGTAGGGCATCCAAGCAGAACTATTTGAAAATAGGGAGGAGAACAAAGCACACAGGAACTTTATCTTGCTAAACTATGGGATGGACATAGGTCTCCTAGACTGACTGCAGTTTTATACTCTAGTCAGTGAAACTCAGTGGCTTTCATCAACCAAATTGCAAAAAGTACACGTTGGGTCTTAGAAAACTGAGACAAAGTTCACATGCTTAGCCAGGACAGAAAAATAAATGCACAGTCACTTATACATTAAGCCAATTTAAGTTAAAACCAGTAAGGTGAACCAGAAGAGAAAAAAAATCCAAGAACTTAAATAGATCGTGTCATGCAATCTTTGCAGCAGAAATAGAACTGTCATTTGGGGCTGAGCATGGAATCCTATGCATGTAAAGACAGAAAAAAGCGCTTACAACTCCAGGCATGCCCCAACTGACTGGGATGTGCTAGGAATCGTAGGGCATTTTCTTTTCTATTTTTTCTATCTGAAGATGCATAGGATTGCAGCCTGAGAAAACAAAGGCAGTTTAGTAAGTGGGAATGGAATGGAATGCCTGGATTGTTATTTTTAAAAAGATTTAGCAAACTGTGTTGCAACAGGCTGATAAGGGGAAAAATGAGGCCATGATTTTGAGAGTTGCATAGCTAGGGGTACTCCCTTTAAATATATACCCCTTCCCAGGAAACTGCTTTTGAATATTAGGGAAGTTTAAAAAGGGGTTTATAATAGCAACAGAATGCTGCTGTTTTAAAAGGTCAGCTTCTCTGATGTGCAATCACAAACTGATGGGCTCACCAGAGACTGCCTAGAATAGCTTTCCCCAGCTTGTTGTCTTCCAGATGTTTTGGACTGCATTTCCCAACATTATTAACCATCATCAAAAGTTGCTGAGACTGCTGGTAGCTGAAGTCCCAAATGGTTGTGGGGGGCACTAGGTTGGAGAAGATCATGGTCATAGCAGCCTTTTGTTTAAATGCCACAAAGGAATCAGTGCAGCAGAAGAAAGAAACTTTCCATAGTATTCATGCTGCAAATCAGAAAAAGCTAAAATGAGCAAACCTACATCTAGCGATGCAGTCCTATGAACACTTACCTGTGCATAGCTATCACACTTGAATCATGTGAGACTTCTGTGTAAACGTACTTAGGATCAGGCTGTCATTTCAGATCAGAGTTTCTGTACTACAAAATATTTAATTTCATTTGTTATGTGTGACATTCCAGTGGCAGCACCAGTGAGAAACACCAAACAAGTGCTTTTGGTTTAAGAAAGATATTCAATAACTGAGTGCTCTGGACCATGTCTACTCAGAAGTAAGTCCCAGTAAGTTTCAAAAAGCTATGTTTGAACTGCAGGATCAAAAATAGTCCCTCTGATCCCCTAAGCCTTTTAAAGCCAGTGAGGGAGGACATGGAGGGATGTGTGATCCTTATAACACCCAATCCACATTTCTCCACATCGTCTAACTCAGAGACTTTGCAGCTGATGAACCCAGCTCAAGAGGCTGGTGTCCTAAATGGCTTGGGCCCTAAATATCCACAGGAGTGACACCAGACCAAGACTTACAAACATAGGGGAGGTTCTTTTTCAAACACTTAAGAAGATTATGTGCCAGCACATGATTCTTAGTTGTGGCACCTTGACTATAACAAGAGAACCTCTTCATGGAACTGTGACAACAACAATACTGAAATCCTCCTAAGTCTGCTCAAAACCATTTTGCTTAACTAGATTATTTGACTGGTTGATTTTGTCTGTTCTTTTGTATCTACTGTTTTCATCAAGATGTATTTTAGAATTTTTATTGTATTAAATATTATTTTAATTTCCATTTGTATACTGCTTGGACATCCTCAAAATGGAGGGTGGTTTAAAAATTTATAAATAAAAATATTCAAGATCAATTAAGAATTAACTGACCCACACATACATAAATTCAGGAGTCAGAGGCTGCAATGATTTCCACAAATCCACCAGGGGCCATGGTCACCCCACTAAATTTCCCATGCTAAGAGTAAAAATTGCATCAGTGTAACCTATTGACACTTGGAAATAAAGCATGCGCGCCCTTACTTTCTTGATAAAAGTATGCAATTATTGCTACCAAATCTGCAGTTGCAGGAGACTCAGCAGAGGCACATGGATATGGGCAGGGCCACAGAAACTGTGAGGGCTGTGGGCTGTATGTTGCCCCAGCCTGATCTGGGACAATGGGGCAGTTAGGACAATCGGGCAATATGCTGCCAAGGGTTGATCTTTTGAAAACCAGAACTTCATGTTAGAACAGAGTCTTCTTTAGGGAAATAGCCAAGCATGCCACCCTAAGAAAAATGACTTTCTTCTCTGCCTTCCCAATATCACATTCTATTAAACCTGTTTTTTTAAATGCTGTGCAATCAAAGAAACAAACTGCTTTTTGTGGTACTCATGTCCCCGCTCCCCAATATAATTAAGCAGAGTCTCTGAAGAGTAAAGCTGCAGACAAAATGCACAGTATGTAGAAAAAGATTTGCCAGCATTCCATGGGAAGAGTAATTAGATTAAGACTGCAACCCTATACATGTTTTTCTGGTAGTAAGTCCTATTGAGCACAATGTGGCTTATTTATGAGTAAAAACGTACATGGATGCATTGTAGTAGAATTAGGCAGCCTTACGAAGAATGGTAGAACTACATATGGGAAGGAAAACATGGAGATCCACTTTTGTCCTAAGGAAGGAGGGGATATTTGCAGGGCAGAACACGATGTTTAGCCCTTCTGCTACCCACTGACTCTTTCCAACATTAACGTTCCCTAGCTGTTTTTAATAGTTTCTTTCTCCAGCTACAAAAATCCTGGAAACCAGCTGAGGAAGGAACAGGGCTGGAGGGGGAGACAGATTGGTAGGTACAGGAAGCAATAAATTAAGGACACTTCCATCTACTGATTCTCCCTTAAAAATACTCCTGTCATATCAGCATCCAGACAAGCAGTTTGGAAACTCACATTCAGCAAGACAGTGTGCAGTTCCACCTTATGGCCATATGTCAGCTTACCACAGGGATGCTTCTCTGTGGCATGTTGCCTTCAGAGTTTCACCAGAAGCAAGCATTTTGCATGTGTATCTATGTAGGCAGTGAACACTATAGTCAGGAAACCTGACAGATTTTCAGTTTACTCAACTGGACTAAAACTGCAAGAAGTAATCTAACATAAAATAGTGGAAGATGTTCTGTTCTAACCAGACTGTTAACAAATTAGTTGATTGACTGACTTGCAGTAAATGATTAATCAATTAACTGTGGGTTAAACTAACTATAATGTTATCTATCCACAGGTGGTATTCTCAGGCCTTTTCATGTCAAATAAATCGCTTGCCATAATCAGATAACAAAGATACCATTATTATTTAGAAAATTAAATGTTGGACTAATTGCTATAGTCAAGAGTTCTATATCATGGTTAAAAAAATAGCAGCAGCAGTGAACAAATTAAAACTCTGAACTTAGTACTGGCCATGCAGACAAATCCATTGTTTTGAGGTCTTTTTCCCAGTGTGAAAAACAGTGTGAAAAACAGGGAATACAGTGTGAAAAACAAAATAGATGATATACCCCCGTGCCCACAAATATTTATGTTCATCTAATACAAGGTTAACATATTTTACTTTCTAGATGCATTTCATTTTTAATTAAGAGAAATGAATGTCCAGTCCAGTTACTTTTTTTCCTTCTCATGGCATACAAAACCACCCTGTGGGTGGATGAAGATCCTCATAAAATGACTAAAATCAGAACAGCTCCAAGTGGCTCATAGGATATAGGGGGTGTGGCACACCAATGGCTTGAAAAACATTCTGACTTTAAAACTGTAACACCTATAATTATGAAGGCGTCATCACCTCCATAATTTTTTTTACTAACAAGCTATAGTCATAACTTGTGTACACCCTTACCAAAATCTGCAAAGCATTCAATCACACCTGGGATTTAAGGATGGAAGGAGAAGGTAATTCTCCATGTTTGCCTTTGTGCTTGTAAAAAGACTACAGTAGTAAACAATTCAAGAGCAATTAACAATTGCATAGGAGGTGAGAGATAAATCCCACTGCTGTTATTGTCAGAGGAATTAATCATATTTTATAGAGCTGGCAGACTGGTTTAAATAAGCATAGCAAAAACAAGGAGGCAAGTATTTTGAACCATAAACAAAAGTTTATTCAAGGCCTGTGGCTTTCTATAGAATGCCTGTTCCCTTTCTCAAGAGAACAAACCCAACTTCTCTGTGCTGTGCAAATGTCCTCTAATAATTTTGCTCTTTATTCTTTCCTGTCCCTTTTTCCAGTAGGAAATGAAGAATGAAGTAAAGGGGAGAATTAAAGCTACCTGACTCTATCCTTTATCTTTGATGAAACTAGCTGACTCTATTCTATGACACATACATTTATAACTAATCCATTTTATTTTGGGTAGATCAACTATAACATGATAGTTATAATTTTGCTGCTGATTTTTTGATCATTGTGTCTACCCAGTAATAGCATGATATAATGGCAAGGCTTACTAGCTGTCATTAAAGATTATTCTTCAAGTACATCTAAGTCATCTTTTCCCTTGCAAATATTTATTTGCAATGATTTTCCTCTTAATTATTTAAAATATAATGAATTAGGCATAAGTACTTTGCCATTACTGCAATTTGAAGTGTAATTGCACATCAGAAGAGTCTTTTCTTTGGAATAGGTGTGTTTACTTTTTCCACCAAAAGGTGGCATCATATTCCCATATCCTTTCTTCTGCTGGAAAATCCCTCCTGTTTTAATTTGCCAAAAGAAACTTCCATTTGATTACTGATCAAGAAATTAAAATGTGCTTTATATGAGTGCAACGTGATAGTGTTGAAAACGAACAATATGTTAACCTGCAGTTAAGTTTCTTATTAATATATACCAAATGGACATGAACGCCTTCACCATGTTGGATGAATAGGCACTGGCATACAAAATCCCTTACTTTTCAAAGCAACATTTAAAAGCAACTTCCCCTGTTCACATAATTTCTTGTTTCAAGCTACAACTAAGGCTATAATATTATTCCCACTTACCTGGAAGTAAGTACCACTGAATTCAGTGGAGATTTCTTCTAAGTAGATAGGTACATTAAGTATCAAACAATAAAATGACCCCTAAAAGTCTAAGTTAAATGCAAAAGATGCTGCTTGATTGAAACTGTTAGAGTCTTAGTGCCCACACAGTTTTTCTATGCAGAAAACACAGTTGATATAACAATATCTTACTGAGAGCATCTTTGTTCTCAGCAATTCCCAAAATGAAACCTCATGTAAGAGTGACTAAATTAAGACCTAAATTCATAATCCCATCAGATTGAATACCAACCATTTGCATTAATTCTACTCTATTGGATATAAAGCTTTGATTTTCTCACTCTAATACTAAAACTAGTTTCAGTATGTTAGAATCAAAATGCCAACTGTCCACCTTTAAATTCTGTATGGCACATAAGGATGTTTTAACTCTGTAATATCTACAAAATGTAATAGTAAATTGTGATTTTGTATATCTAAAGCAATCAGTAGACAGAACAAAATATGCATATTTAATTTTAATTAACAGTACAGTGTCATCATTCATCAGGTGGGATCTCTAACCCTAATTTAAGAACTTGTTGCTGCGCTGTTTTTATAGTGTTATAAAATGTACTGTACATTCTCATTTAACTTAGTCTGCATCTACAACTTCACTCCTAAGGGTTTTTCACCTGTTACCCACTCATATTGACTCAGGCAAAGTCATCAAAGTTTATGGAAGAACTCCAAGGTTTGTGAATTGGAACTGAAGCCTAAAATTCACAACAGTGAAAAGAGATAACATTCTTGCATAAAATGTAGGTATTTTTATATTTGATCTCTGCTTGCTCAGACAGATATGGTTAAAAGTGGCATTTTTTCTAACATTGAATAGAATATAATGGGAAAATATGCAATACTTTATTTCTATTGACATTAAAGAATATTTTGTCACTCTTCTGACTGTATTGACAGTGCTTATAAAACTAGTGTGTGCTTATCTCATTTATTCAACCCAGCTACCCTGTAAGGTAGGCCAATATTACATTGGGAACTGATGGCTTAAGTATGTTATATGATAATTTCTGTAACAAAATTGTCAGCTGTACCTTATGACAGAAAAGGAGTGAAGATAACATTGGCAAGTTATTAATCCTACCTCAAGTGTTGTCCTTCGTCCACTAGTTTCTAACCAAAGTTTTGTTTCTCCAACCATGTGTTTGCCACACAAGAGGACTGGGGAGAGAGAGGCAATTTGTCCTGGAGAAATTTAAACATCTCTCTCACTTCATTCTTTAAGCCAAATTCCTCTACTAGAACTGCTTGTTTCTAGGAGATTTAAAGAAACTTTTCCAGCATAATCAGATGAGTCCCGTTTATGGAAATTTTGAAGCCAGATAACAGTGCAGAGTTCTGAGCACACTGGCTTCCACCAAACATTACTACAGTATTTGTCCAAATAATAGCTACTATATAGAACCTGAAGATATTCTAAACATTTTACAAGGAATTTAAATGTTTCTTAACATGGATAAAATTCTTTCATTTATTCTAACCTTATTTATAAAATTGTTCACATGTTGTTCTCACACTGAACCAGACGTAAAAGCTGAGAGGATACCTATCAGTATGTATAATTTTAATTTGAAAAATGTCTTAAAATTAAATGGTATATTGCCTTAATTACAATACTGAGATAGTCTATTATTACTTCAATGTTGCTAATTGTAAACTCAGTTTGGAATACAGTGCATTGCGCAGGGCCTCACCACCATAGTAAAGGCAGGCCTTACCAAGTCCCAATTTGCCTGCTGTACCATATTGCTTCACATTTCAAGGGCATGATTCATTCAGCGTCAGTGGGAGCAGGTTCAACTTTCCTGTTGAAATAAATCTGGCTTAAACGTGATTTAAAATGATTGCCACAAATGCTTGGATAAGATGGAGTGGTTTTTAAAAGAACATAGGATAGGTAAGGAGACACACAATCAATTCAAGTAATCTGAACATATGTATAACCAAAGGTTGAAGAAAAACAGGTTAAAATGCGGGCCATTAAAAAAATAGACCTGACTATAATGCAACCAGTATTTCAGCCTAATAAATAGTTTCCTCTAGCTGTCACTGGTTAAAAATCATATTAATATTTGTAAAACTCCAATATATGTGTAAGAATAGACTACTGAGATTATGAAAGTGTTTTATTAGTGATCTATTCAGAGCCTGTATTTATACTTGGTATAAAATGAGTAAGTGGTTAGATTATGCATTACAAGGATACTGTATTGTTTAGTGGTTAGACCACAGGTCTGAGAGTCAGGAGGAGTTCTTAATATTATTCACCACTTTACCACTGACTCATTGAACTAACTTAAGGCAGGTAACAACCCTTTCTATACCTTGATTTACTTCTCTATAAATGTATGGGAAGATGCCAATATATTAGAAACTTTGTTCAAATGTTTTTTGAGAGACAATATATAATCTAGAATTGTATTAAAGAAGAACATATGCTTGATGCTTTTATAACTTGTGTGTATTAAGCAAGTTAGGACCTTACTGAATGCATTAATGCTTAACAACAAAATTAAGCCTGAAAAGGCATTGCTGATTTGAGGGGTTGCAAAATGCTCTCCTTCCTTGTCCACTATAGAAGAAAAGTTTAGCAATATTTTGCAAGATAACCACAAATGGCAACAGCCTCTGTGGCACAAATCTTTAGAGAGAATGAATAAAATTCTGCAAGGTTGTGGATAGTGTTGGTGTGTGTGGTTGACACTAGTGCTTCTAAACTAATAACAACCTGTTCTTTCCTTTCATCAGCTCCGTGGAAAGTAATTTCCATTCAAAGAATGGAACGCACAAACAAGTAACTTTTCTGGAGAGTTAACCCACCCAGTAGCCTTTATTTCTCAATGCATGCAGTAGCAGGTAATTTGTGTTAAACAACCCATTGGCATGCTGGCCCCTGGGCGTGTTCCTAAGAGGAACGGAGAAGACAAATAAACAACCACTCTCTCAAATCTGTTTTGTCCCATGCGCTCTCTCGAACCAACTCTGGGGAAGTGTCCCCACCGCCTGCCTGCCTGCCTTTCTCTGTCTGTCTGTCTGTCTGTCTGTCTGTCTGTCTGTCTGTCTGTCTCTTTCTTCAGAGACTTCTTAAAGAGAGTAATGGGGCGGGGGGGGCGGGGGTCAGTGCCGATCTCTTGCATCTAGACAACAAAAATAAGAAAGCGGGAGAAGGCGCCTTAGATGGTGGACACATCTCTTTCCTTGCACACATGGGATTGTCCTTCTGTTGAACTTTCACCTCTCGAACTCGCCTCCTTTCATTGGGTAAAGTGCAGAGGGTGAGGGGGGAAAAAGAAGGAAGAGAAAGAGAGAAAGCAAAAGAGGAAGCCGGTACTTGGCTTGCAAAACACTTGCACTTTTAAATTGCTTCCCTCCCACTCTCTTCTCTGTATGGTCTTTTGGGTTGCTTTTTTTTTTTTTTTTGTTTCGGTAGAGTGTGTAGAGGTTTCCTTCCAAGAAACCAAAAACAATCCAACAAAGCCGAAGCCCCCTAACTGAAATCGCCGCAAATCTTTCCTTACCTTTCCCCCCACCCCCTCTCTTTGCTCTTCGCCGGGCTGCCTTGCTTCCTCTTCTCCCTCTAGTTTTTTGGGTTTCCCTGCTCTCTTTCCCAACCTCCTCTCCTCCCCTCCTGTATATTTCCACCATTCCCATTTGCTGCACTCCCGTCTGTCTCTATTGCCTCCTTCTCCCCATCTCTCCCCCATTTCTTTTCCCTCCCCTCCCTTTTTTTCGCAACTGCGATGTATCTCCCCCCCCCTTTTGCACTGAGCCTTGTTTACCCAGCAGGTGGATGTGACGTCAGGGACTCATAACAGCAAAAAATAACAAAATCTCCCTCCGCGGGGTGTTATTTTTCCTCGCCCTCCTTTTCTAAAAGCTATTTTTTAAAAACAACAACAACTCCAAAGTGGTTGTAACACTCCAGGTGCACCGAGCAGAGCCGCAACCAGCTTCCAAGACGCGTGGGGGCCATTAGGGGGCACGAGTGGGGGAAGAAGACTCTTTCCCTCCCTTGCTTACTGCTACTGGGTTGCTTTGCTTTGCCTGATTGCTGCTGCTGCTGCTGCTGCTCTGCTCTCCCCCATTTGGAAAGCTAGTTCCCGACTCGAGCGGAGGGCTCTATTGTTATTTATTGTGTGGCTGTGTTGCACGCTGTGCCTGCTGCATGGGGCTGGCTGGCTGGCTAGAAAGGGAAAGAGAGAGAGAGGGAGGGAGGGAGTGAAGTGAAGTGAGGAAAGGGAGGGACAGACAGACAGACAGACTCACTCACTCACCCGCCCGCCCGCCCGCAGTGGGGGGAGCCCCTTAGCTGGCACCACCAGGCCGTTTCCAGCGGGTGAGTTTGCCATTTCGCATTTTCTCATCCACTTTTAAGTCTATTTGTTTCGAACCTCCCCACCCCCCTCACGTTTCCTCTTTAACACCCTCTCCCCGGCTCTAACCCCCCCTCCACGTGCCTCGGCATCCCCCCCGCCCTCTTCTTCCTCCTTCACCCCCCCATATGCGTCCTGGCTATTTGCATAAAACATCTCCGGCGCACTGGAAGAAGCCACGGTTCCTTCACCTCTGAGGCTCTTCTTTTTCCTTTATGTCCCACATTGGCACCTCATTCTTCCATCCCCCGCTCCCTTCCACCCTTCCCCTTTCCACGAGCTGGACGTTGCACACATGACCGCAGCAAGTTGGAAGCAGCCTCTACTCTGCCCCGTTTGTATGTGTGTCTGTGTATTTGTGTGTTGTTCGTGTGTGTGTGTGTGTGTGTGTGTAAGAGCGCGCGCGCGCGTGCGCGTGCAAAAAGTCCCTCGGGCGGGAAAAGGGAGGAGGAAGTGTTTGGAGACGGGCAGGATTTGCTGTTGGGGTGTGTGCACTTCCCCTGGTAACTTGGGGTACTTTGTGGTGAGAAAGAGGTGGCGGGGGGAGAACTTTTCGTTTACTTGAACAAACTTTTGCCCCATGTGCTTCGCCTTCTGATTTCGTACAATGAGCATCAATGAATAGGCCTTTGCAACTCACACCTTCACATGTTCACTGAACTTGAACTCGCCGTTTTCGCACACACTCTCTCTCTCTCTGCTCCCCCCCCCCCATTTCATGCTTTTCTTTGGATGCGTTCTCCCGCCGAACTTCTTCCTTTATAACCGCACCCTGTGGATTTCTGTATGTATGAATGGGCTAGTCAGAGAGGAAGCGTTGCCAGTTTGCGCTCTCCGTTCCTAGTGATGCACACTAAACTGTGCGACGATATACAAAGACTCAGACTGACCTACTGGCATTGCCCCCTTGTCTCTCGCCAAAGATAATACCACATTTCCTCAGTCGCACAAAGGCACATTCAGAAGAGGAACAAACACACTCATACATACAGGTGGCAAACACGACAGTTACTCACAATTGCCCTGGCAGACTACGCAACCCCGCACCTTAGTGCTTGATGATTCCACACGCGCAGATCAGGTCGAGGCCCGCAGGGTAGGAAACACACGTGGAGAGAAGCTCAAGTTCACAGAAAAGAAGTCACAGCGACACACAAGCGCACAATATGCAAGAGGCCGCAAGCGGTCACTTCCCTGCCCGAACCCCTTGTCCATGGTGCCAGCCGTAAAGAGAACAACTCGATGCGCGAAGTCGTGCGTCTTTCCTCTTGTCCCGCACTCAAGTGGCGATCGCGGCACACTCCACAAAGACACGCTGGAGGGAGCCCCAGACGGGTGATTTCCCAGGCGCTCGGCGAGACCCGTCTGCAGCTATAGACGCAACCCCATATACAAGCGGTACCACTTACCTTGCCTCTCTTCCCCCTCACCCCGCCCCGGTGTCAATCAGAGTCTCACACAAACACAATCGCACACCACCATCCTTTGCCCGGTGCCTGCTCTAAACTTTCCCGGTCTGACTCCACACCGCGGTTGGTGCTGCTGTGCTGCCGCCGCGCCCTGTCGGGTTTTTCCCTGCCTCTGCTGGCTGCAACAGCAGGGCGAGCGCCTTCGCAGCCGGGACAAGTTTGTGAAAGTTGGAGCGCGCGCTGCAACTTCAGCTGCGCCTGATCTCCTAGCGCCGCCGTACCCGGGGCTCCTTTTCCTTTTGGATCTCCCTTCCCAAGCTACCCGGTGATCCCCATCTGTGCGGGCACCCCTGAAGTGACTTGGCGGCGGCGGCGGAAATAATCCCCTGCCCCGTTTCTTTCCTTTTCCTGCGCTGAAAGGTGGAAGCGCATCTTTCTTCCTCAGCCTCCAGCCAGCGGCCGTTTCCTCTGCTCGCGCGCCCCGCGCGCTGCCGCCTTCTGACCTGGAGTATCGCTAAATACCCATGTGCAACTTCACACACCCAAGCAGCTTGCCATAATTTGCCCCTGGTGCATTATCTCCAGAAAAAGACCAGATCCCAGCTGGGAGGAGGGTTCAGTGTGTGTGTGCGCGCGCGTCTATAACGATCTTAGATCTAGTTACTAGATCTGGTTTCCTGATCTCCTTTCTTGGAAGTGCTTTCCAAGGTTTTCACCCCCTCCCCTCCCTCTGCATCTCTCTCTTAGACACAACCGCACATTTTTCCCTCCCTCTTCCAGTTCTTAGCCTCCCCCACCTTTTAACCAAAACCTGTTTTGTGGAGACTTGTTGAAAGTACCCTTGGTTTCTTCTCAACTATAGAGTCCAAAGTTTTGCCTCTGGAGATCACAGGAGCAACAGCAGGCTTTTGCTTAGGAGCTACATGCTGAGGGTGACGATCACACAGTTGCAGAGCTATTTCTATCGGTAAGTATAGGAGAACCAGTGGAGGCTTTACGAAATTCCTACTCAAGCAAAATCCCCAGAATGCAAAAGCCACTGAATGTCATTGGTAAAAGAGGTGCAAACCTCTTGTTTGCCAAATCTGCAGGCAGAATTTTTTCCTCCAAGGGAGTGAAAGTGAGGAGGGGGAGCAGGAGTCATAAAAACATAGTTTCTTTTTGCTAAGAAAAGCAGAGTTCAGGAGTTTATCAAAGAATAAAGTGCTGTCATAAAATACAATGACATTTCTCCCTTCATCTTCTCCCACCCCACTTGATAATTATTAATTCCAAGTCGTTGTGTTCAAATATCTTTGCTGGGTTGACTACTAAGTGTATTGATTTTGCATTGTCTTCATATAACATGGTTTAATTTTTCCCCATTTGCTCCAAGAGGGTACAAAAACCAACATTGCAGTCATAACTTTGGAAGACAGTGGCCCAGCTTGTGATGATTTCAGTCTGGGTGGGAGAGTTGCAATTTCATCCCAAAAATCACCCTTAGAAATTCTTTGGATCTGTTTTTAAAATGAAAGAAAATATTTCTGGCTGTTTAGACTAATAAGCCCAACGTTTAACTGTTTATGGTTGCTTCTGAATACCAAATCCTTGGAAAATTAGAGCTTGACTTGTGGTCTTAGAAGTTAAGGGTTTCATTTCTGGTTACTGTTTTGGGAATGAGTAATCTGAACAATATTTGCATAGCATATGTTATGTCTGTTACATTTTTCTGACTCTTTGGGTGCTGAGTGATAACATTAAAAATCAAAACTGCATACATTTATTTGCAGTTTACTCTGTGACAATAATTTCACATTTTCTTTATCTGAATTTACAAAGCATCAGCAGACCTGAGTATATTTCTGTATAGAAATGACTGTAAGGGATGATGTTCATGTTATTTGTATAGGAGATACATTTTATTTTATTGTAAGATGCAAAAGGAAAAAAAGGAAACATTTTAAACTACTTTGGTATTTTATGATTCAAAGCTTGCAGGTCTCTTCCAAGCCTAAAAAGGACAATTTTTTTTTCCTTTTTCCAAATAAACAATTAGTTCTGTAGAGAAAAAAGGAATATTAAGGAAGGGTTGTACCTCTTGAACTTTAAAAAAGAGGACAGTAAAGAAATTTGGACTGCTTTAAAATAAAGTAGAATTCAACCTCTCTTATATTTTTCAACCTTCTTAGCAATATATAGAATGAAGGAAAGAAACTTTCTACTAACTGTTGTTCAAAATGTGTCTGCTAAAATCTCATCGCAAAAAGGTATTTCATCTTTCACATCTTGCATTGGCAGCATTCTTTTCCTTCAGTCTTTGGATTAGTCATTGTATAAGGGGTGTGGGGGGGAGAAAAATCACTTAAAAAAAAAAGTAAACAGCCTCCAACAAGTGAACCTTGACAACCCAGATTAAGGAAGGCAGTAGAGATCAAACAAAGCTGCTGCTGGGCGGTTGTTAAGAGCTGCTTCACTGAAAGATCTGGACTATTCGATCAGGCAGCAAGACTTCTATGTTCTCTTATGGAGAAATGGACCATTACAAATACTGATCTTTGTTATGAAACCTAAGGATAACTTGGGAGGAAAACCTATCCGTACTGTTTCCATCCATGTTTTTAACCTGATCATTGTCTGAGATAGTAGTCAGTGTAAGGAAAGACATCCCCTGATTTGACAGCATTGTGCATTCATGCTGCATTGATGTACAACTTCCTTTTTTATCTATAACACCTTGCAGTGCAGAGAGGAACGCTTGAGTTCCCAAGCATATGTAAAAAGAGGGAAGAAAAGATAATAAAGTTCAGCCCTTCAGTTACAGATTCTCTTGAGCTGACAGCGAACAAAGACATTTTGGGTTTCTGGAAGTGTTATTCTCATGTGGGCTGGAAGAGTTTCATTGTGATGTAGTTTTATTCTGCTCCTTTCTTGGAGTTACAGAATTTGTCTCCCAAGTATAGAGGATACTGGTCATCATGATCCTTAAAAGTTCAGAGTGATTTTAGTCCTAACCCCTCCTCCAAGTTCAAATTATATTTTCTTTTTAAAGAACATGAAGCATGTTTAATAGTATTTATTGTTTTTGATTCCCTTAAAAAGTATGAATAGACATAATGATAGCACAATCTTATACATGTTTACTTAGAAATAAATTTCACTAAGTTCAGTGTAGTATTACTTGTGATTGAATATGTTTAGAATTGAAGCCTTAGGCTGCAATCAATACTCATTTACAGGCAGTAAAGCTATTGAATGCAATGGGACTTACTCTTGAGTAGACATGTAAAGGATTGTATTATAGTTTTGGTTAGGCTGTTTTGTTTAAAATATTTTAAGGTTAGTGTACTTATGGTCAGATGCAATTACTTGCAAGCTAGTTTTTTTACTATTAATATTATTTTAATAAGATCATTTAAAAATACAAAGTAAGGCAACTTCTGCATGATAGAATATGGCAGTCTGAAATATAGGAGCCAAATAACTATCAGTAAATAAAAAGCCAATGCCATTTAGATAGATTTTTATTTTGTATTACAAAAGAAACAACTATACCTTTTGAAAGCTTAAGTTTAAGTATCATCCAAACAACTTATTGCACTCATTGTTAGATTTTAAAAAATATTATTGGTACCTTTATTGTCTAATTAAGTACATGCTCATTAAGCACATGCTAAGTCATTAAGTCATTTGTGGCAATATGTAACTTTCTTTTTAAAGCTATAAATAATTCCTAATTCCCCTCCCCCAGCATTTCTACTAATAAGTGCAACAATTTTTCATTTCTCTACTAGTAGGAAAATTAGATTCAATCTCTTCTAGGATCTAATTTATACAGTCCTTTCAGAAGGCAAATGCAGCCCAGCTTATAGGTGAAAATCTCTCATTTTAATTGGATTTACGTAATGTAGAAATATAATGGCAGTGGGTAGTAAGACAAGTATGGTTGCATCTAACATGGTTCTGCTTTTACTGTAAGAAGCAGTGGACAAAATAACAGCAAACTTACAACTTCTTAACACAGTTAAAAATGGAACACAGCTAAGTGCTGATCTTATAATCTAGATCCATTATAATCAATGGCAATAGGAGGTGGATTTCAGCCTCTGAATATTCTTCTGTCAAATACATGAGCTATCATGTTGCACTGTTTAACTTGGATGTAAACCTGTGCTTGCATACCCTGTAAAGGATTTCAGCTAATGTGCTGTACATGTACAGGTATTCTGTGAATAATATAATTTACCAAGTATATCCAGTTATTCATCGGGCACAATAGTGGTTCGGTCTCTAAATGTTACTGGAGATGCTCTAATAAAATTTAAATAGATTATAGTCTGACAGTATAATAGTGTAAATTTTGTTTATGATTCTTTTTCTTAAAGGTACTTATACTAAAAGAAGCTCCTTTAACCCCAGGAGTGAGTGACATTAAGTGGTGAGAGTAGACTTCTGAAGTGCTGCTACTGCCCTTTGCTCTTGTGATAATCTTAAATTACTATATCTTAATTACAACTTCAAGACACAGGTCTGGATATTTTTATGCAATTCAGTAGGACTTTGGTGTAGATGTAACTAGGCTCCTGCATGTATATTGCAGTTGATTTTGGAAAGAAATAATATTGTGATACAAAGTTTTCTGCTCTTTAGCATTGATAAGTTTTTGCAATTTAAATTAAACTCAACTTTCCCTGGCTTCAAGGCGAAGCTATGTAATGTTTCTTTTTCCTGTGACTGGGAAATTCCCAACAAATGGGAATTTGTTGGTCCTTTAAAGAAGTACACAGGACCATCAAGTTATGTATGCATTTATATTAAAAGCTATGTAGGGTTTATGACAAACAAACCCTATGTTAGTCAGGGTTTGTTATTTTTTAATTCTTGGTTATCCAAGTGAATTCTTTGCAGCTTCATAGGACTGTAAATATCGTTTTTAGTTATCTAAAAGTTAACTTGATTATGATTATGTGAACATTCTGGAGTTCTTCAGGATACTGGGATAAAGGAGTTCCAGAGTATATCTGCACTACGTCATAGACCACAACTCCATAAAACGTTATCTCATCTTTCATCTTACCTCAGATCATTTTCATTAGACTGACCAACAGCTTTAAAAAAAGTTTTCAGTCAAGTCAGAGAAGGGCAGATGTTCAGTATTAAAGCTGTGGCATTAGGAAGGCAATTAATGCTATGCCATAGTCTACCTAATTCCATTTGTAGCAGTAATACTGCAGGTGTATAGCATGAATAAAAACTGGTTCAGAATTGTCTTATGGGCCAAATTTTACAGGGCATTCTTCATTTTGTTATTTCAGGACATTACAGCCCACTGTCTATAGCGTGGTGTATGTCTGTATCTCAAGTCACAGCAGCTTAATTGTTGTGAATAGTACAGATGCCATATTCCTTCATTTTTGCTAATTTGATCTGAGAGCATAAACTGCTTTTGGTCATATGTTCAGTTCTAGTGGGGCCCTGAATCACCTATTTTCTGCAGCTTGACCAAGGCCTTGAACCCAGGGCTTTTTATCTGCATCGCTATGTACTGAAGTGGTTCCACTTGTAATCTGTCTGGAGAAGTGAAAGATACTGGCATAGAATTAGGCACTTCTTGGCTTAGGCTGCCCTTATACTATAAATCCCTCATTTATTTCCAGCTATTGCTATATTGTGGGACATGCAATAATATGTATTGTGTTCACTGGTAGGGGAAAATTAAATGGTGGGATCCATTTAGTGTGGATTTTTAAAGCAGAGGATTGTTGAGGTTTATTTGCAGACCCGGACACAAAGTTAAGCTTGTAAGTGGACTAAAGCTTGTGTGTAGTCCTATTGATCTGCCCAGTGTTACCACTTCAGGTGTATTCTTTGATTGGACTGGCAGGAAAGTTAAATAATGATATGCAGTGTTGAATGCTTTTCATGGAGCTTATTTCTTTTTAAAGCTGCTGCTGAAAACAGCAGTATGAAGGTATTATCTGAAACTATGGTTAATTTTATGAAAATAATGACAGTTTTGCAGAGTATTCTCTAGCAAATAAAAATAAAAGGGAGAAATTGGAATGAAATCTGTTATTCACTTTTCATATTTGGCTCAAGACTGTAAGACATTAGAAATGAATAATACAAGAAATGTGGTAATCACGTGTATTTTGACATCTCCAATGTCCACGAGAATGATAAGCTAATTACATGCAGCTAAAATTTATATATTAGCCGTGGCTTTCCAGTTGATGTGGACTTCAGAGGTAAACTCTTAGCAATTTGCAGTATTATTTATGTGGGGTGTTTTTATATTATGGGCACTCAGAGTAGTTTTCTTATTACTCAGCCATGAATACCTAATTAATTCCTAAGAGTAAAATGGTGTTCAGTTTGAAATGTTGAACAGGAAGAGTTATGGCAGAACTGTCTTCACCTTGTCTGTCTCTCCTTCCTTCCTTAAATGCTTTAATACATGAGTTGTTATAACTTATTTTTCTGCACTATCAGTCTATCTGTGCTGTTCTAAAATATCTCAGTTTAGTTCCTTGAAATTGTAATGAAGTTGTAGTAATTTAAGATTATTGCAAGAGTGTAAAGGGCAACAGACGCTCTTTAGAAGTCTCATCTTGATGTTAAATACTACTCAGTCACAGGGTTAAAAGAGTTTCCTCAATGTAAGTACTTAAAGGAGCTGAATCGTAAACAAAATTTATATTACATTCTGACAACTAATAATCTATTTAAATTGCATTAAAGTATGTACATTAAATTTAATTAAAGGCAGAAATAAGATTGAACACTGTAAATATCTTGACAGTTCTTTTAAAATGGAATTCATATCATGAAATATTTACATTATGCCTTTTATGTTGAAATAGATTTAGAATCTGCAAGTGTAGATTTTCTCCAAGACAGACATATAGGAGAAAGTTTTCAAAGGAACACTAACAGATAATTCTCATGTGTATTGTTTATTTTTAATAATTTGCTTTAGAACAATTGTAGTCATTGTTACGATTCTTCTAGTGCTTATTTCCTCAATATTTTAACTTAGTAGTTATTCTGAATTCCTTTGTAGACCTTCTTAAAAGTGACCACACAAAGGATGTGTTGGATGTAAGTTGGGAAATACCTGCGAGATTTTTGGAAGCTGAATTTCTTAAGTCAGTTTTCTTTCAGTTATTTGTTTTACCAGGAACATAGACTGTTCATACTACTCCATTTTGCTTTTCAAATAAAGCATGTTCAGAGACGAAAGCATAATATTATAAAATTAATTTAATGAAAATACTTCAAAGAGTTATCAATGGTATTGTATAGGGTGTGTGTGTGTGTGTGTGTGTGTGAGTGTGTGTGTGTGTGTGTGTGTGAGAGAGAGAGAGAGAGAGAGAGAGAGAGAGAGAGAGAGACAGACAGACAGACAGACCTGTCTATGTTTATTTTCTGTTTTCTTTGGAAATTCACTGATACACAGTAAACACATTTAGTAACCAGGAAATGGGAGCTGTTTGTCACCAGAATCTCAAATACACACATAAGGACTTAAATTTATCAAAAATGAACATTAATGGCCTCAGGATTCTACCCAAAGGCATAAGGGCCTTCCATGAGAATTTTAATCCATAAAAGACCTTCTGGGAGTATATCAGGGCTGTTTCATTTCTTACAGAGAAATAAGGTAACAAGTGCAAGTGGCTTGTGTTAAAATACTGATTTCTACCATAGTTAGACTATTAGATTCTAACAAAATATTGTTTACTCGAACTGGCACTGTCAGACACAGGTCTTTGCCAGCCATGCTATGGTAGTTTAGACTGGAGATGCCAGCAATTGAAACGTGAACTGTTGAAGCTTCAGTCCTTCATACTTATGAACTATGGAACATTTCTACTTGCTAAGAATGAACTGGATCCATCTATGAAATAACTGAGGAAAGGGATGGTATTTACTCCTTTTTAAAATCACTGTGCATGTTTTTCCATTGTATTGCTTAGTATGTTGAGGAATTGGCATTTAAAAAGTCCAAAACAGCAGAATCTACTGGAAAGAGCACAAACAGGAAAGGAACATAGATGTAGAGTCTCAGTATAGTCTGTACTAAAGGAATGGTAGAAGTGTGCCCAGAGCTAAGGTGGTGAACATTTCCAGTGGCCAAACACATAATTCTGGTAAGCCATAGTACTAGAATTTAATTGTACTTTTGGCTTGGCTTAGACAAACAGCTGGTCATGTGATAAAACTGTTTTGGGATCAAAGGTCTGCATGTATGCATTGGTGGGAGGTTGCATGCATGAATGCTTTTGTCCCTCTCTTATTTGAGATAGTAAAGTAGTGTGTAGGGCAGGAATGGAAGACCTCTGGCAAGTGGTTCAAATCTGGCCCTCTGGAAGTCTAATCTCTTTCTGGATAGGTGGTTGTTGAAAAAAATAAAAATATTGTTAGTCCTTCTTATTACTATCCTAATGTGTTTTTCCAGCCATACTTGTTGCCAGCAATTATGGTCAAATATCTTTACTTGGGGCTCTGTGGCACACTTTCCTTCCAAGTTTTCTCTCTCTCTCCCGTATTTAACAAAATGAACCCATTCATTTAATTGGTAGATTAAGCATATTAGCACATCACTAAATGAAAGTAGTCAGACTTCCCAAGGCATCTTTGGAAAGCCTCTGTGGTTTTATGTGGCCGGATGCACACTATTAGATTTAGATAGCAAGGCCAATGATGTTCATGCATTTTAAGAGAGACATAAATGGAGAGAACGCAGCAGTAAGTAGAATGTCATGTCTCTATTAAAAAAATGGTGATAGATGAAGATAAAATTGTATCAGGGATCAGTTAAATGTCTAGATCTTCAGAGAAAAGACCTGCTTGTGTGACAGTGGGAGAAATAACACTTACAGGTTGGACTGGGTTTCCTTGCCCTGAAAGGAGCTTAAAAAGTTGTGTTAAACTTGGTGTGTTTCCAGATTGGGGTCTTAGAATCTCTACAGCAATTTCATCTTTTCTTCCTTAATAGATTTATCACAGTAAGAAAAAGAATGGAAGATACAGTGAGGAAATGTGAAAGAAGTACAAGTAGATGATGACATTTTGGGGGCCCCTCTAAAATTCTTTGAATGAGGCAGAGTGGTTGCAAGCCCCTTCTGGAAGCACCCTGCACCACTGTCGCTCAGCACGTGGAGAGGCGCTCAGCTCAAATTGGCTGCTTCCAGTCTGTAACAGCTCTTTCTAGAGATAAGCTTGTGAGCAAGTGCAAAGAGCCAGTCTATGATGAGTTCCAAATATGAATGACAGCAAAGGCTGCATTTTGTGCTGCTGAAGAGAAGAGCTGGCATTCATTTTAAAAAGTGGCTTGCATCTTTAGCTGAAAGGGCTGCTAAGGCAAGAAATCACATAGATTTTTAGCTCTGTGCACAGTTTTAATTTATGGATGTGTGACCCTTAGCTAGATCATAGCTTACATATATAAAAGCATTATTTGAAAAAAAATGCATCCTACATTTTAAAAGGGAGACATTCTTCTCTTGAAAATATTCAGTGTTCCTTAGCTTTGTGATCACTCCTAAAGGAAAAAAAAATCACATCCTTTCTTGTGCGTAAATATTGGAATTCAAATTTCAGTGTAGTATTGGGTACCTCAGCATTTTTGATCTCAATCTTGTGTATGTCTGGAATGTGCTCTTGACTTAAAGCAACAGCAGCCAAAATAGTTCAGTTAAGAGGTCTTCAGTGTGCACACGCATGCACTGAACTTATTTAAAAGTGTGAAGATGATTTTCCCGGTAACCCTGCAAACTACAGTGTAGATGAGTTGCTTTTGTTTGGGTGTTTTTGAAAGGACATGACATAACTACTATTTCTTTAGGAATTAATGCCGTATTTATACTGTGAAATTCCTGCAGTCTGAGTTACAGCATAGTTAAGCCTAATTGCTTTGATTAAGCAGCTTTAGTTCAACAGTACTCTGGTTCCAGGAGTACTTAACTGGAAGTATATGCCATGATTTCAGTGTATCTACTTCCAGGTGGGATCAGTGCAAAGGCTATAATCATAGAATGTATGTACAAGGAAGTGAATTCCATGAAATCTAGTTGGACTTGCTTATGAGTAAAAATGCTTTGAATCATCTGCAAATGACCTTAACCTGCAAGGTATCACTTGATAAATTGATTCCTAAGCCCCACAGGATTCAGTGGGGTATATTTCTGATTAGATATGCATAAGATTGTCCTGCAAATCTAAATTGAATTTGAATTGTTTGGATGAATTCTCTGATAAAAGTCAGCCAAGATATGACTGATTCACTTTGTAGTTTGGCACCTTCATTGGATAATTGCCTTACTTGGTAAGAGGTAACAATCTTTAGTAACTTATAGCTGGAGTGAACTTCGAAATCACATATGGTGAAAATATGTTAGCTTTTATAGGTGTAGATTTTTTTCATATAAAATTTTGATACTGGTTACAGTGTAAGCAATGTGATATTCTGCTAAACCTCCTAATCATAGATTTGCCTGTAAGGGCTGTGTCATATTTGCAGTTGTAAACTTTATTTTATAAGTGTGTTTTGTATTAGCAAATCAACCCTTATCTTGTGACCCTATGAATTGCCGCTTCTTGAGGCAGTTGCTGTGATGACATATTGTGGCCACTGCAGCACCACAGCTTGCACTTGGGCAGTGGGGGCTTTTACCAATGAATACAGCACTTATGTCCATTATATCGTTGTGACATGGGCAAGTTACCTTATGAACTGCCTTGAGGCCGGCAGTGTAGGAGTATGACAGACTGTTTGTCTGTCTTGATTAGGGTACATATATATGGGAATGTACCTGTTTTGTTTACTGAGTAATAATTATTGGTAAGGTGGAATTGTTTCCATAGTATGTTGATAATAAACCATTGATAAGCCTCTCTCTATAAGTGTTGTGGACCAGAATAAGCTTTACTAGTTTCCAAACTTCAGTCAGAATGGAAGCAAATAATGTACTCAATGGGAATCACTTCTAGCCAGGCGTACTATTTCTGAAGTCAGTGACCTAGTTTACATACAACTCTCCAAGGTTAACCAAGGTGGATAGTTGAGATGAGAACTGGACTGAGGGAGTGTGCTGGCCGCTTCCAGTGTGGTCAGAAGGCCAGGGAATCTACATCCCTGGGGTGCGGTCTGTGACATGCAAACACAGGACTCTGCATCTCAAAGGGAGAAAGTCTAGGTTGTTCTTTGGTGGTGTTTCTCTCTCAACAATCCAGCATTCTGGGTTTGCACATCAAGATAAACAGTAGGAGGTTACAGTTTCTTTGATTCTTCAGCATAATGAAAGAGGGCATGTGGTCAGGAGTCAGCATGCTCCTTTGCCCCTGATCCCGTGTTTTGGTAACCATGGATACACTGTGTGTACACCATTTCAATAAGTTTGTGACATAGCATTTCATGAAAAAAGTAATTGCTTGTAGAAGTACTAGGAGCTGAGTTTTCGTGTCAAGGCATATGTTTTCCTTGTGAGCCGCCCCGAGGCTTTGGCGATGGGTGCGGCATAGAAATGTTATAAATAAATAAAGACAGACAGACAGACAGACATCATCAAAAAAGTAGAACTATCTGTTTGTCACACGTCTTTTGAGCTTGGTTCTCAGACCTCTCCTCTGCAGATAGATTATCTATAGTTTGGAAACCGTCCACAGTCATTAAGGAACAGTAATATCATGCAGATGATACCACTGTAATGGCAGAAAGTGAAGAGGAACTAAAGAGCCTCTTGATGGGGGTGAAGGAGGAGAGTGCAAAAATTGACTTGAAACTCAACATTAAGAAAACTAAGATCATGGCATCTGGTCCTATCACTTCCTGGCAAATAGATGGGAAAGAAATGGAGATAGTGACAGATTTTATTTTCCTGGGCTCCAAGAGCACCGCAGACGGGGACTGCAGCCAAGAAATTAAAAGATGCTTACTTCTTGGGAGGAAAGCTATGGCAAATCTAGACAGCATACTAAAAAGCAGAGACATCACCCTGCCAACAAAAGTGCGTATAGTCAAGGCTATGGTTTCCCCAGTTGCAATGTATGGCTGTGAAAGTTGGACCATAAGGAATGCTGAGCGCCGAAGGATTGAGGACTTTGAATTGTGGTGCTGGAGGAGACTCCTGCGAGTCCCTTGGACCGCAAGGCGATCAAACCAGTCAGTCCTAGAGGAGATCAACCCTGACTGCTCTTTAGAAGGCCAGATAGTGAAGATGAAACTCAAATACTTTGGCCACCTAATGAGAAGGAAGGACTCCCTGGAGAAGAGCCTAATGCTGGAAACAACAGGTGGCAAAAGAAGAAGGGGACGGCAGAGAATGAGGTGGCTAGATGGAGTCACTGAAGCAGTGGTGTGAGCTGGGGATGGTGGAAGACAGGAAGGCCTGGAGGAAAGTTGTCCATGGGGTCGCGATGGGTTGGACACGACTTCGTGACTAACAACAACAACAAATACTGTTTTATTAGTTTTGTTCATCTATCAGAAAACAGTGATGTTCTCTGTATGTAGAGGCATCCTTACATACATGTAGAGACATTTCCCTCTTGGTCGCAGAATGTATGAGAGGGTAGGATCATGCCTGCCAGTGACACTAGGCATAATTCCTTTGTGGCCATGCATTTGGTATTAATACGAATAGCCCTCTGTGCACATAAGTGAAATTAGCCCGTTCCTACTAGTTTGGAATGAGCATATTCATCAGGTGTGTTGGCATTGTGAGGTGTGTGTTTGCTTAAAGCTAGTGGCTTGACACAGTCAACTACCTGGTATAATGACAGAGGAATTCAAAGTAATCAACACTCCCCAAACTAACTCATTATTATATTGATAGATGCAGTCACCACTTAAGCTCTAAAAAACATGAAGATGAAATCGTTTTTAAAAACTTATTAAATAAATCCCATTTAAATCAGTGGGACCTTTTGCTTAGGAAACATTTGATAGAATCAGGATGTTGGTCACTAAAGTGCAAAAGTGCAAATTGTACATTACGACAATTGAAAGTGAAATTTGGTTCAGCATATACTCTGTCTGAAACATCATGTGGTATAAATATTTCATGGAAGTAAGAGATCCTTGAGGAGCTAGTAATATCAAACTGGAAATAACATACTATACCTGCCTTGAGTGTAGTTTTCAGTTTTGAATACTTTTGCCATAATATGTCCATGTAATTTATATTAGAAAATAATAAAATTAATACATAATTTTGATAACCTAACAATTTCTGGGCAAAATAGCATTATTTTGAATACAAATCTAGCATTTATATCTTTTCTTCATTTTTACACCTGCAAAGGTAAGGGACTCCAGTATACATTATATGAGCACCCTCTCAGTCCTAATGCAAATATCCCATTTTGGACTGGGGCCCTTGTGCTCCAAGGGCAATGTGTTAAAAAAGTAAAATACAGATTTAAAGTATACCTTGTTTGGTCCTCTGTTGCTCTTAAATCAAATTTCTAAAGGGTTTCAGTGAAGCAAAATGAAAGCCTTTCATTCTGCTTCAGTTCATGTGTAACAACACATCCTTGGCTTGGTTAACCCACATGCTCATCACTTCCACTTTCAGTCTATAATCTAGGAACACTGTATTCCTGCCTTGTTATTGTAAACTAAATCCCAGAATTCTGAATTGTTTAAATGTTAAACAACTAAAAATTAAGCTAAGAAATGCCTGTAGTTTATTGTTGGGTAAACTTTGGGTTTTTAAAAACTCTTAAACACCCCAAAATTTTATGTTTGGGTGTCACATAACAACCCAGGAATAGGCATTCCTGAGTTGTTGACTGAAAATAAGGAATGTATTTGCGGCTGCTCAGGCTCAACACTTCCTGGATTAAACAAGGCAGTAATTTTGTTATGTGAGAACTGGGTCAGTGGGTTGAATCCAGTGCTGGTCATTTGCCTTCAGAATGTAAACAGCTGGTGAAACAGATTTCTTCTTTACCCTGCAGCATGCCAAATGTTTTCTGGAGGGCAGAGGGACACTGTGGAGTGGATTGGGGGATATGCTGTGGGCTGCATGGTGTAAGAGAATAAATAGAAATCCTTTTGGGTGGATAAAAACCAGTTTGCGCAATATTTGATTTGACGTGGTGTATTTTTGGAATATTAGAATTTTTAACTTGTGGAGCTCTTTTAGGTTTTATTTGAAATTTTTATTACGCTTTTAAACTTTGTCTTCAACATTTGGAAGGTAAAACATTTACCGTTAAAATTACCCTTAACAGCCACAATATTTTGCACAATAAAGTGAATTATATGGAATGAAATGTACATATTGTTCTGTAATACTCCAAAAAACCAATTTCTTAAAACAATTCCTTTCAATTTAGTTGTTTTTTGTTTCATGTGTGAAATATGTCATATATATTTGTTTGTAAATACAATCCTTATAGTACTGCACCAAATTTGCACTTCAGACTTGAGAATATTAGTTTGGTTTGACTTATGCTTTAAGCATATATCAAGAGTTTAAAATAATATGTTGGCAAATACAATTTATTTCTTATTGATTATATAATTTATTGAGTATAATATATCTTTATGGAAAAGCCTGCTTGCTTGAATTTTGGTTGAGTTTTGCTATATGATCCTTACTGGCTTTACATGAAAGCTTGGTTTCTATGGGCATAATCCACTGGTAACCTCTTTTGTGGATGTCAGTTGAAATGCATAGCAAATTCTCTCAGATTTGTAGGAGTTCATACTATAGGATTTCTGGGTATGTGCTTGATATCCACCAATCTGAGGTGGAATGTAGAACAGCTCATCTGAGCTAAATGGGGGAGAAAAAGGTAAATTCAAGTTTCAGCAGCTGTTACCAAAGTTGCTGTATAAGCTGAAGTTTATGCTCTGTGATAATGCTAATGAACGACAGAATCAATGATGCATGACTAGAAGAAATCAGTGGTATAATCGGAGAAACTTCTCAGCCTTTTTGTCATTAAATATTAGTGATAAATAATACTTCATTTTGTGTAGATAGAACATATTTAATTCTGATTGTACAGATCTTCAATTTAATAAGGGTCATGGCTGAATAAAATGCTAATGTTTGGTAACTTAGAAAAGATAAATGCATTTACTCCAGCATTATCTGCAGCAGCTTTTTTTTAAGTATCCGGAGATATTTGCTTTGACCAGCTGCCGAATTGTGTACAGGTTTTTTCCCCCCACTGTTTTCCCATTTCTTTTTCTTTTTGCTTTGCTCCATCAACACAACAGTACAGTCAGACTAAACAACAATGTTTGGATAGTTGCCCTGAGTAGTTTCCAGTTCTAAGTATATGCACTAGTATGTTGTATGTAGTTGTCAAGGTGTCTCCTAAAGAGATACTTGGTAATGTGTCTAATTTTAGAGTATATTCCTGACCAGATGTGATTTTTGAGTCGGGGTGGGATCCTGTTTCTGTGAATACACTTGTGGGCTAACAATATTACTTATTTAGTTAGTTACCATTTATTACCTATTAGCAAATATTCGGTGGTGGACATGCATTTAGCAACATAGACTCTAGGCTTCTTATGAAAATAGAATGACTCTTCTAATAAAATATCCAATAAGTAATAAATAAGTAATCAAATTAGGGTAAATAAAGTTGCATCATTCCATCTGCAGAGTTTGTACTGTGCTGAGCATCTTAAGAGCAATCTTTGAGACTAGTTTTCAGACTCTGCAAGAGCAAGCTATCTATAGAATCATCTTGTAGTAGAAAAAATGGTTGTGTGAATCAAGTGTAGTGCAATTCTAAAGCTTTTCTCTGTTGTTAAGAAAGATGTAGAGAACTGTCTGTGAATATTATTTGTCTGATATATGTAATTAGATGCATGCTTAGGAAGATTTGTGAGATGCGTATCTCTAACTAGTGGCTCAATAGTTGTATGTTATTAAAGAAACATGTCTGAACTCCTGTTCAGCTATTTTATCTTACTGTGGATAGGAGAAGCTGCCCATAATATAAATTCTGAACTCCTTCATTTAGTCTTTCCTCATATGAAAAATCTATAAGCATTGTGTAATTGATTTAAACAAAAATATGAATATAGTCATAGCCAAAAGAAAATGTTTTTACATCTCATAGACAAAAGTTTCTACTGTTAAGGCTCTCCATGTATGAGTTAAAAGAGCAGCCTTCCCCAGCCTTGCACCTTTCTGACACATTTGGACTGCAACACCCGGAATTCCCATTCAGTGGCCCTGCTGGATGGGAATTTAGGGAGTTGCGGTTCAAATGCCTCTGAAGGCCACCAGGAGCTAGACATTAAATCCTGGTAGCAAATCTTTCCATAGGAGAGAGCAATATAGTATATAAACTGTCTGGCCAGCCTCACACATACATGTGGTATCTCGCCATTGACCTTGTGAGAATGCATGCCTGAGACTGCACCTTCAGTTTATTCAAAGAAATAGCCAAAGTCTTTATATAAGCTTAACATATGATTATTCTGCGAATGCTTCACTGAAGTTTTCTGGGCTGTTCTGTTCTGTTTTGTTTTTAGCTACCAGAAGTATTCATTGCAATTTTATCGTGCCCTTTTTCCAAGATGGTTACATATATTCCTTCATTCTCTATATGAGCCTCATAGCAGCTCCTGGTCTCAGGTAATATTGTTGCTGGGTTGGGATTTGAACTTGGGTTTCTCTGTTCCTAGGCCAACGTAGCAACCTTTATACAATGTTTGCATATGCTCATCCCTGCTTTGTAATTTGCTGTCACAAAAATAAACCAATACAAGCACTTTACAATGATCTTCTTATGAGACCCCTTTGGGTGCTATTATGCAGAGCTCCGCCTCCCCAATCAATGCATGCAATTACTCCTACTACTACATTTATATCTCCCCTTTTTCATCTTGTGAGATTTATTGATGTGGATGTCCAAGAGAGAAGAAGGAAAGGCTCCATCATACTTAACAGTATATATGGTGTTTACTTCCTGAATACTGATAATTATAAAGGTACACCAGGTTATGCTTCAGAGGTTGTTACATGCAGTCTTGCATCAGTATGTGATTTGGGTGTGGCTCAGTACGCATTTTGTTGGAGACATGCATTCACAGTTCAGGTATGCATTCACTGTGTGGTCCTGGACAGGTCTTAAGGATGCTGTACCTCAGTTCCCCAATTTTTAGAAATGGTTGCCAACCTCACAGGGTTGTTTATAAACTGCAGATTGTGTTTAAGCACTAGGTATGATTAATGATACTTGGGTAACAATTTTTTTCAAGATTAGCATGGGAATTGTTTGGAAGTGTGTGTATTTTACGTAAGTTTACAGGTAGTGGCACAGTATAATAAAACATGTTCCTGCCCTGTGTAGCTTCATATGTTGAAGGGTGTGTAATGTGCCCTGCAGGTAGGCATGATCATAGATAACTATGCGGGGTCATTTGTAATTATAACCTGTTTGTGTCTCGTTTATGCCTCCCAGACCTATTTATGAATTAACTGAATGGTAATTACTTTGCATTTTTCCTACTTGCTTCTTTAATGAGACTTGCTTCCCTTTTCCATTCCCAGGCTGTAATTTATCCTTCTACATGATACACTAACATTGAGCTTGGGAGTGATAGGATGCAGGGAGAGACTTCTCTCACTTGTGCTGTTCTCCTTAGCCAACTGTTGGGACTATGAGTCAAGTGCTACCATAGTTCATTATATAACCAAAAGTTTTGACTATGTTTTGACTACTTACAGATAGCCTTCATTAGTAATTCTAAAACTGAGGTGGTGGTAATCATGGCATATTGACAGGCAGTAAATAGGTGAAGGGGCAGAGAACTCTGAATCATGGGGGAAAGTGTGGGCCAATGAAATGCCAAAAGGGGGTTCTGAGCATTCTTTGTGAAGCCCTTATAGCCTTCAGTAGATATAACATTTACTTTTGAACTGCCTGTCAGCGAGATGATGTTAGTGTATTGATCCTTTCCTAGTAGCCAAAAAGTAGCTTGTGCTACTTTTTGTTAGGTTTTTGTTGGCCTTTCAGGAAGAAACAGAGTCATATTTTCCCTTCAACACGTGTCATTTCATTGCCGATTGGATGGGATTCCGTTCAGAAAACACAGTATGAACAGATTAGGTTTAGCTCCTACTGCTGTGCATGGAGCATTTTAACGCAAAAGAGCCCATCCTATAGTAGTAAGATGTGACAAACCCTCACAGCTCTAGGAGAAAATAAATTTCTGTGTATATGTGCAATGTGCAAAGTGGGGAGGCTTCAGCCCATCCGTAAGCACTGCATTTAACTGGATGACACATTCACTGAAGTCAGGAAATCTTGCACTGATACTTCCACTGATGAATGATAGAACCAATGGAATTTTCTCACTAAGAATACTAAAGTGTGATTCACAGTATCACCTGATAAGGTGGCAATTGTGTCTGCATGTATAATAAGCAGCGAAGCATTACTGAATTGCTTAGTTGTATGAAGTGGTTATTATTGATCTGTCTGTGTAATCACTTGTGTCCCAGTCTGCCTTTCTCCCCTCCCCTTTTGTTGTGGACTAAAATGACAGCATTTTTTTATAACAGTTGCACACAATGAAAGTAGCTAATGGCTTCTACTGTCTTTCCCTTCCAAGAAATTACTGTCACATTATATTGATTATGTGGATCAACCATGATAAAAAAACTGGATTGCTGGAAGTATTCCTCAGTTTGCTGCTACTTTTGTCTGCTTGTATCTTTGAGGTCAGTGAAGTGTGGAATGGCTGAATATACAAATTCTTGCTAATTTCAAACACATGGAATTTGCAAAGCTCTTGGAGCTGATCTTAAATAGCCACGTATTGCTTAGGCTTATTTTTGATTATTCTGGCATTATATCTGTCTGCTTTCCTCAGAACTGTTGCTCTGTTTTCTCAGGTGCAGTTTGTATAATAGGTGAATAGAATCAAATTTCTTTGACTAGACTTGTGCCCACACCCAGAATTAAAGAGGTGGCACACAGATGGTTGGATAAATGAGAACCCCAGCTTATCAGACAAAATTCTGTACTGGTGAAAGCTGCACAGTTCTTACTAAGCTTAACATATAAGGCAGAATAAACTCACTTGCTGATCCCATCTTCTGGCCACAGCTTAATGTTGATGGGTGCTCCCTTGGGACTTAGCTCATGAGCCTTGAGTCTTTTAAGTGTGTGATCCACTGAGGCTCCAAAGGGGACTCCTCCTCCCACTTTGAAGTTCAAAATCCTTAAGTGGTAGCAGATACAGTGCCCTACTTCTACTGGTCATCCTGAAGTGACAGGATAACATATTTAATGTCATCATAATTCCTGAAAGCCATTTACTCCTCTAGAGATTCATTATGGAATAGGCAAGAAACCAAACAGCTCAGGCCAATCTGGCTTTTGTGGCAAAAATCCCCCCTGGTCCTGTAGAGACCAGCATGGCCCACATTGAACTTTGCTCAAGATGGAAGGTTGGAAGCATAGCAAATGTGTCATTGGTCAGGTAGGATAAGCTTACTTAGTCAGTCCTAGGCCCTGCACCCCTGCAAAATTGCATGCAAGCCAGATACACTTGCTTCTTCACTGAAACAGAATGCAAAGGCTGCTTTTCTTTGCTATTGTGTGTGTCAGGAGAAAGAATGTCAGGTGAAGACTCCAGGTGGGATTTCACGTTTATAAATGTTTATAAATAAACTTTTACTGCACAAGGAAAATGGTATATTAGGAACGTTGAGATGAACCCAGATAATTCTGTGTGTGTCCGAACTTTTCCCCTCATAGGGAATATTCAGATACTAGTCTCCAGCAAAAGAAAAAATCTGGATGTGTACAAATAGACTCTCAAAAAATCATCAGTAACTTCAGAATTGGATCCTCACTCAGTCTTTGGTCTTCTGTGATGATTCCATCTTAATTGCTGTTTTAATCCATTGCAGCAAAGCCAACACAAAAGTCTTGAGACACCTTAAAGACAAATAAATGTATTATGGCCTAGATTTTTGTAGTCCACTTTATCAGATGCATAAATTATTATACTTATTTTGCAAGTTTGTGTATCCATAGATGAATAGAGAGCTAGGAAGAAAAATGAACAGTGACGTTAGAAGCAAAATGTTATAGTTACATCAAAGCTTAATACACAATTATGTGTTAGCAGAAGCATTGATGATTATGTGATGACCAGCTGCTTCTGTTGTGAACAGCTTCTGTGTTTATTTTGCAGAGTTTTGATTGTTCCCTCTCTTTACCTGTGCACATATTTATTGTAAGCTGTCCGGAGATGCTTGTGGCAGATGGGGTAGAAAAGCTTTAAATGAATGAAGATAACACTTTGCGCTAGTGATGAAGTGCACTCTAGTACTTTATGGTAACTGGCTGTTGATGCCAGATTTTTTTTTGAATGGCATGCATATTTTATCATTTACTGAGCTCTTTTTAAAGCAAAGCCTTCATTTCATTAATTTATGCTTTCATGACTTTTGACATTGGTGCAAGTGCATATTAACAGAAGGTGAACTCCAGAAGCCCTAAGGGATCTTAATTCAGATTGTGCCAGGCAGGTACACTAATGCAAGCATTATCATCCCACTGATCATCTGGTACCCTGGATGTTTTCACTCATGCCATAGGTATTAGAAAAGGAAAATGAATACATCATTTTGGAACTGATAGAAATTGGTTAATATGTGAAGTGTATATTTCTCCTCATGCAGAACAGAATTGCTTGGAGATTTATCTCTCAATCTGATGTCTATATGTAGAGTTCTCTTACATGAAAGAGCACTAAAAATGGCCACCAACCTGTGGTCAGATATGGTACTTTCAGGGAGCTTTTGTGGGCTTCTTTGTTTAGGAAAAAAAGACATGTCTGAACCAAGTCTTCTGTGCTGCTTCCCATACTAGCTACTTTAGAATAGTCTTTCCCATCTGTGGTCAGGAAACCATCCCATACTTTCCTAAACATGTCTTTAAAACTGTTAAACTAGTGCTTCTCCATGGCCCTGCATCATGCTCCTATGAGCCTTATTGAGGTCTGATGTCTTTCTTGCCAGTATAGCTTAGATCAGGGGTCTCAAACTCGCGGCCTGTGGGCCCATTGCCGGGCCGGGCGGGGCACGAGGGAGGGACCCTGCGGCCTTCAAAGCGCCAGTGGCACCCGGGCCGGTTGCGGGATGAGTGGCCCACCACCACCGCTTGATGCGGCCCAGCCTCACCCAGACTCTACTTCCAGCGTCCCCCAGGTAAGTTGAGTTTGAGACCCCTGGCTTAGATGGGAAATCCATTGATCTGGGACTCTATTGCTTCTGAATTTTATACAGCATCTAGCACACAGGTTGTGCTAAATAAATGCAAACTTTTAGATGTAGTAGTGCTTGTTAACTACGGTTCAGCACTGTTCTGGTAATAACTTTTGCCATGTGTTTGCACCAAAGGAAAGGATCCCCCCTTTGATGATGAAGTTTATAAATGCCTATGCAAACAATTGCATTCCCACCTTCCATGCTTTTATGGAACTGCATATGGAATATACCCCCTATTCTGATAGCAAGGTAGTTTTTGCACTCCAGTAAGATACCACTTTTTGTTACAAGATCATTTTTTAAAAAATGTGTATCTCAGGCTATTATTACTTATTTACACTAGCACTGGTTTCTTCTTTAAGAAAGTTGCACAGCTGGTTTGCTAATGTTTATAATTTCATTCTGTAAATAAAAAGGCATGCAGCCACCATATGATCCAGTCTGTGCTATTTATATGATAATGATATTCAAGGTCAAGGTGACCCACTGCTACAAATTACACTAAAGGGCACTAGCCATCTTGAAGCCATTTGGAGCTTCAGTGGGACTGTGGACAATGACTTGTTTAGGCTGGAATTGAGGTGTAAAGTGCTGGAGTAGAAAAAGCATTTTTAATTCTTCCAGTTTCTGGCGTATCCTGGGATAATAGGAAATATAATTGAGACTTACATTAACACTATTTTAGCCAAGGTGACATCAACTTTCTGTATTAACATGTTCTTTCAGAAACAATATCTTTCTGATTGTATAACTTTCATATCTGTATTATGGGATAAAAACCACGATGAACACACTAGTAAGCTTTTAAAAAATTAGTAATGGAACAATCCTATGCAAATTTAGACAGAAAAATGGCTCTCATCAGGACGCCTCAGCAAAAGTTGCCTCTGCCTAAACATGCATAACATTGTACCCGTAAATAATAATATATTGAGCTACCTTTATGTAGAGTTTCCACAATGTTGCTTTGTATTTTAAAACCATTAGATACCAGACAGAGACCACAGGGCAGAATGGGCTAGAAATGTTATTTTTAAAATGCATCGCTTAAGGTGTAATCCTGTGGCTTTTAGACAGAAAAAAGGCCTACAACTCCAAACATTGCTTCAGCCAGTTGGCTAAGGCATGCTGGGTGTTGTAGGTCTTTTTCTGTCTAAACTTGTACGGGACTATGCTCTCAAGAGTTGCTTTGTTCATTCAACAAACCAAGCTAAGTTTAAGCAACATTTGACAATTGTTCACTAGATTGGGAAGTTGTATGTATTTTAGCTTTGCTATTGGGATATAGCTTGATTCATTGGTGGAATATAGCTACATTTGTAAACTTTCAACACTTGCATTGGAATAGATATATTAACCTTTTTACCAACTAGGCTGGGATAACTACTCTTGCTTCAAAGTAGTTCAGATCTGTCTATGCAGGGCTAGTCCAAAACATGTTGCTTCCTGAGAAGATGCAAGATGAAATACACTCCCTTTTTATGAACAAACGTTGACTCGCAGTTGAATCTTCCTTTAAAGTTAGTAGTGAGACCCTGCACTACACTTACGGCCTTCAGGCTAGCTTAAGTGGTGCAGACATGCTTTGCTGCCTGACCTTCAGCATCTGCTGCCTGAGGTGTAAGTGCAGTTTTGTATAATGATATGACCAGCCCTTAGTCCGTCTTTGCTTAATGGCTGGAAGAAGCTTTACAGATCTAGTCTGACATAGAACCACACTGTATAACTCTTTTCTTGGTTTGGCTGTATACAACATTTTCCAGGTTTCTTGCCTTTTAGGACATAGAAAGGGAATAGCAGAAATAGACTGCAGTTAGCAAATTTTTTCCTCTAAGGTTAGGGTCGTAGCAGCCTGGAAGTGCTGAGGAAAATGGAATGGTATATTAGCTATGGACTGGAAGTCAGATTGGTTTTTCAACTGATTTCAGTGGAAATCTTATCTCAAAATCCTTCCTCAGTAAGTGCTGCAGCACCGAACTCCAGAGTCTCCACAGAAACACTATGCAATTTGCATAATTTCTTTAAAAGAAACCTGATGTGTTTTTCCCTTTAGAAGAAAAGAGCATTTGAATAGAATCTTAATTGTTCCATTTGTTCAAGGTTCCCTCTTTTATTTAATCCATTTTGAGAGCTTATTTCAAGAGCTTCAAGACAAAGGCAGGAAAACAGTTAAACAAGATATAGTAGACCTTTCTGTAGCCTCAAATTGCAGCCAGAGTAAATGGATGTCCAACCCCATCCCCCTTCACTCCCACCTCTAAGTAATTATAACTTCAGCACAAAGAGCCAAATTGTTTAGTTTCCAACTGTGTTGGTTTTGCATATTTTGAAGTTTTTTTCTGCATTTTATTAATGTTACTTAATACAAGTTCAACCTAGTAATTTCCAACACTGAACTTCTGTTTTTTAGTCCAAGCAAACTTGTTTCTTCATTTACCCCAATATGTAGACTATCCTTCCTAAAAGGTTTATGGAGTCTAGTTGTAGCTTCTTCATATTGTAGTCCCAAAAAAATAGAACATAGGATGGATTGCAGCAATGAAGGAGCCATAGCTTGAATGCTGTGGCTCATAGGAATTTACATATTTAAAATTTGGGGTGTGAGTTTTGTGGATTGATAATTCTCCTCTTGCTGATTTTGAGTTGTAATTCCACTGATCCTTCTTCTATACATGGCAGAAGTCCAACCCAGAGATCTGGCTGTTCAAGGAAGTTTCCAAAAGGGTATGCACTGTTTGATAGGAACCCAGGAATTCTTCCATCAGCAGCCTGCTATGATAGTGGCAAGGCATGTCACTGAATACCTCAAGTTTGTTCTCACTCTGAACATAAAAAGCTGTCTTATATCACAGGCTCTGTCTAGCCTAGTATTGTTGCCACTGGCTGGCAGTGGCTTTCCAGGGTTTCATGCACAAATTTTTCAATCCAACCAGAAGAAATCAGGGATTGAATCTGGGGCTTTTCACATGCAAAGCACAGATTTCACCCCTGTATCACAGTCCCTTCCTTAGAATACTGCATTGTTTGTTCTGCATTTTAGGTTTCCTGACTCCGTGAGTCACTTTTGCTTGGATAAATTTCAGTTTAAAACTTAGGAAGCCATCTTATAACAAGTCAAACTATTTATCCTTCTAGCCTAGTGCCATACATTCTGACAGTAAATGATTCTTCAGGATATACTGCTGAGCTCTCTCCTGTCTTTTCCTCTTTTAACTGAAAACGTCAGTAATGGATTCTGGGAATTCATTGTACCTATGTAAAATTTATTTGTTTGTTTGTTTGTTTATGTTTAATGTTTATGTCCTGACTCTTCCCTGCAAGGAATTCAAGGTGGCTTAGATAAACCTCCTTTATTGTTGCAGTATCTCTGTGAGGTAGTTTAGATTTACAGCCAGTGACTGGCCAAAAGTCACCCACAGAGCTTCATTGTTGTAGTGGGACTAGAATCCAGATCTTCTAAGTCCTGGTCCAACATTCTATGCAACAGTGGCTGTGCATGTGTGCTGGTACTAAGCTATCATTGTTTTTATCTGAGGATGCAGACAAGTTGTTTGATGAATTCTGAGTAACTCTTTAACTTCTGTATCCTTTCCCTGCATGACAACTATTTATTTATTTATTTATTTATTTTCCAATTTATATCCTGCCTTTTTCCTACAAAGGGCTCAAGGCAGCTTACACCATTCTCCTCCTCCATCTTATCCCCACAACAACAACCCTGTGAGGTAGGTTGGGCTGAGAGTCTGTGACTGGCCCAAAGTCACCCAGTTGGCTCCATGGCTGAGCGGGGCCTCGAACTCAGATTGTCTGAGTCCCAGTCCCATGCTCTTAACCACTATACCACACTGGCAAATGCTTCTCTTTTGGAGGGTTGACCTGTGAGTTGCCTTAAAATTAGTGGCCGTTCGACATGTGTTTAAAAAGTTATCATTAGACCTCATGGATATAGGCAATTTTAGACCAGCATCTGATTTGCATGTGGAGGCAAGTTAGTAAAGTGTGTTGGCTTGGTGTTCCAGGCACTCTCGGATGAGGATTGTCATCTGTTATTGTACCTCATTTTTCCTTCCAAAAGAGGGAAAGTCCAAAACATCAAGCATCATGTGCTGATAATCTAGACCAGCTTCTTCTAACTTAATGCCTGCCATATGTGTTCTCTGTATGTTGTAAGAACATATATGTGGTGGTTAAAAGGAAGTCTTGCTTTGCCATGGAACCTAATCCCATGTTCCTTAGAAAGTAGTTATGAAATACAGATTTTGGAACAGCTGTCTATTCTGGTACATTATTTGTGAATAAAAGCAAATAGTTTAAATTGAATTTTGCTTCAATCCACCAACCATTTTAGGATGATAAATTTGGTCTTCTAAGTTCCAGAAATTAAGAAGGATTGAACTAGTCTAAATAGTAAAGGTTTGCATGGAAATTAAAAGACTACGAAAATGCTCTATACATAGGACTGCCTTTGAACGCCAGCTAATGTAAAATCCACTTACGGGGGTTTGTTGGAGGAGGTTCTGTAGTTCATGCATGAGTGTCCCAGCTTCAGGGCATTCTAGGGACATAGGATTTTTTTTTTTTTATTTCCTTACCTGAAGCTGTAGACACTACTGTGACTTCAGGAAATTGATTGTGAGATTTGACCCCTGTCCTTATTGCTTCACAGCTACTGCAGAAAGAACAGTGTCTCCTTTTTAAGGTCACCTTGGATGATGTCACAAAGGTAACTTGAGGGAGGAGGAGGAGAAAGGAAATGCTGGGCCTTTTCTCTGTTCCTTTGGTGTCTTGGCCCTTGATAGCATGACTTTTCTATGTCTAGAGCAAAACTCTTTAATGGAGGATGGAGAAGCGAAAATCATTCGCATTGTCCCTTCTGCCCAGCAGGATACCGGATAGTTTCCAAAATAAGAGACTTTTGTCTAGTGAGTTTAGACTATTGAATAGTAATATAGAAATTAAGGCCAGCAAACATGTGGTAGGTGGCAGTTCCATAGGCTTGTGTTCTAGAGCATGGCTTATCATAGTTAAATGAAGCCTTAACTTTGTTGTGGCTGTCTGCTGAGTACTAAAAAGAGTGCTGCGTTTATTCTCCAAAAATGAATGTTGCATGTGGTATGATTGATGAGTTCCTCATTAAGGATAAAATGTGTCAGACTTGATAAATTATCTTCATACATTAATTTTGTGATTACTTATATAGAATTGTGTAATATTCACCACATTTTTATATCTAATTTTGTAGGTTAGGAAATGAGGCTTTCCATAGATTTTTATCTGACTAGTTTACTATCCATTGGAATTGACAGCCCTATTCCATCCATAGAAAGGAAAGAACTAGAGACAGTCCAGAATTTTTTATTTAATTTAATACAAGACTTTGGTAGAGAGTCTGTTTGATTAAGTCCAGGAAATGTGATGCTCTGGTCCTCCCACATTTTTAAAAGTTAAGCTCATAAGAGTCATGCTGGAGCAGATCAAGGTTCCATCTAGCCCAGCATTTTGTTCACCCAGTGGCCAACCAGCTGCTCATCAGAAACTGACAGACAGGACTTGAGTGCAGGGTCCCTTCCCACTCATATTTCCTTGCAGCTAGTGTACATAGGCGTACTGCTTCTGATGCTAGAGGTAGTACATGGGGCAGAGGACCAGCAGCAATTGATGGACTTCCATGAATTTGTCCAGTTTCCTTTTAAAAACTTTCACATTTGTGGCTCTCATTGCAAGTTGTGGAAGTGAATTGCATACATGATAACTGTACACTGTGTGAAGAGGTACTTCATTCTGTCTGTTCGGAATCTCTCATCACCCAGCCTTATGGATGACCTTGGGTTCCAGTAGTATGAGAAAAGGGAAAAATGTCTCTATATTGATTTTTTTCACATCGTGTTTAATTTTATATGTCCCTTACCTTATGTTACCTTATATTCCATTATTTGCCTTTTTGTAAGCTAAATACTTTAGATACTTTACCCTTCCCTTATAAGGGAGTTGCCCCAGGTCCTTGATAATTTTCGTTGCCCTTTTCTACATTTTTTACCAATTATTTTATAGATACACTGGCCAGAATAATACACAGTATTCCAAGTGTGGTTGCACCATAGATTTGTAGAAGGGGAGTATGAAAATGACCATTTGTTTTCATTTCTTTTTTCTAATGATGCCTAACATAGAATTTGCCTTTTTCACAGCTATTCATGTTGCCATTTTAATCAAGCTGTCCACCATAACCTCAAGACCTCTTTCTTGGTCAGTTCCAAATACTTGAGTTCCAACAACTTATACTTGGAATTAAATTATTTGCTTCAGCATATATCACTTTACAGTTCCTTACATTGAACTGTATTGCCATTTTGATGCCATTTGTTTGCCATTTTCCCAGTTTGGAGAGATTGTTTTGGAGCCCTACACAACCCCGATTTTAATTATCCCAAATAATTTTGTGTTCTCAGTGAACTTAGTTATTTCCTAATTCCTAGTCATTATGAAGAAGTTGAAAAGCTTTGGTCCCAGTGCAGATCCCTGTGAGATCCTACTGTTTACATCCCTTCATTGGGAGGAATTTACCACTCATAGTACACTCTGCTTTATGTTCTTTAATTGATTCCTGATCTATAAGAGGATGTCTTATTTTATTCCATGACTGCTAACTTTGCTGACAAATCTTTGGTGAGAGTTTTGGGCAGTAGCCCTTTGGAATTTCAAGTAAATAATATTTACTGCATGACCCTTATCCACATGTTTACAGGAACCCTCAAAGAACTCTAAAACTTAGTGAGGCAGGATTTAGCTTTGGAGAAGCAATGTTGATTCATTCTCAGCAGAGCTTGTCCTTCCATAGGCTTACTGATTTAATCTTTAATAATACTTAAATAATACATCCAGTTCATCTGGAACAGATGTTAAACCAGCCTGTTTGTAGATTCTTGAAACTCTCCTTGCTTCCTTTAAAAAAAAAAAGTGTTACAATGCCTGTTCTTCAGTTCTTAGGGGTGTGCTATGTATTTTTGTTAGATGTTGAGCGAAATTAACGAATTTTCTTCCTGACAGATGAGATAGCCGTAAGAACAGTTTATGTTGGTATTGAAAACTCGGGGTTAAAGGAGTTCTTTAATGTGTCGTACTCAGTTGTTGGAATGAATTGTCCATTGCCATGCCTCTTATGGCAACCATTTTGTGGTGATAGCCAAGACAATTTCTCAAATTGGCAAAGCTACCTATGGCCCTGAAAGGTTGTCTACTCCTGATTTAACCTTTATGTGGTTATTAATATTTTATGCAATAGTAACGATCAGGATAATACTAGCCAGTTCTAGCCTGATCCATTTTAGTAAGTACTGACATAATATAATATATCAATTATAGACCCAGATCTTATCCGTGTACTACAAAACTGGGGTTTGCAGATCATGCTATTCAGGTGTTCATGCACAGGCCCCATGCAAATATGATGATCAAAACAGACAAGGACAGTGAGCACATGGTTTCAAGGCCTTTTCTTTCTAGTAGTGCCGGGGCAAGGGACAAGTGGACTATAGGTTAAAAAAATAGAATATAGTACGTATGCTGACATTTCTTTTAAAAATTAATGGTGCTTATGCCAATCATGTCTTGAATTCCCCCAAGAAGTTCTCATTCTCTCTCTCTCTCTCTCTCACACACACCCCCACCCCAGGGCAGGGGGGGGGAATAATTATTGATAGGGATGTACAGTATGTGCTATTCTGTGATGGTGATGCTAAGTGTGATGGTCTTGCATACAGTGTATACAATTAAAAATGGTATAATAGTTTGGTGTCCTGAATATTAAACATATTTTAAGCAGTACAAATGTCCAGGGCAATCCATATTTTCTTTAGGATAATTTGGTCAAGTTATGGAAGGTCTTGGGTTTTCTCTTGAATGAAACACTTGCGGATATTAAGCTTATACTCAGAGCAGTTCAGAACACACAGTAATTGTTGAAACAAATAACAGGTATATCTTAAAATGCAGTGGGAGTGGGATTTGTTATCAGATATTGGTTTTTGTTGTTGTTGTACATGATGTGAAAGCTTTTCTTTGCTTCCACTTGGCCAAGTGTCCCTTGCTTTTCCCTCTTTTTCCTTTTTAAAACCTTTCAGCTCATTTGCTTTTTATTATTTATTCTGTCCTACGTATCCTCCCCTCCCTTTCTGCATATGCCTTGCTTTATGCATAAGGGTATGTGGCTTTTTATTCTCTTTTTTAATTCTAATTGTTTCTGACTTGCTCAAAATTTAAGCAAACATATATGAAGTCCAAATTGGATGCTAGAGAGCTGAAATTCAGAAATCATCCCTGTTCACATACAAAGAAGAGTATTCTTTGACAGTAAAAGAATTTTGGAGAAGAGTGCTGAGCTTTTCTTAACTGTTTCAATGAGCTGGATGTGGAAAAAAGTTGCTGGAAAAATGGACTGAGGGCAGAGAAGGGAAGGGTAGGAAGAGGAATCAGTACCCCTCTTCAACACACTTCTTTATTGCTAAAGTAAGAACCTTACAGTTCCCTTTGATATATGGTTGGATTGGCTGGGCCTCTGGAAAGAACAGAGCACATACTTCTGACATCATCATGTCTAGTTTGGTCCTGTATGAATCAATTCTTACAAGTCTTTAAACAACCTGTATTAGCATCCCCACATTACATGAGTATGTGCTGTTTGACTAACAGCTTGCCTGAGGCAAACCAGTGAGTTAATGGCTGAGCTGAGATCTAAACCAGCCGTAACTTCCAGCTCATGCTTTTAATCCCTTTGCTATATTAGCTTCAAGTTCTATATTGTTCCCAGGAGTAAAGTCTGTCTTTGCAGGTCTGTTGTTCAGTGACTTCCACATCTTCAGTGCTGTCGACAGTTTCAGTATAGGGGGGCTCTGCCTCGGAATTATTGATATTGGGTCTTTCTGTAGATTAACCTGTAAAGCAAAATGTTCCCATCTCATATTCGTTCTTCTGAATTTTGATCTACAATTGCTTAATTGTGCAGCACTGTAAAAAAGCAGAAGAGTAACTGGTGGGATGATTGTTGTATTTCATTTATTAGTACTTGATACATAGCTACGCTCGTAGATTTCAGTGCTTCAGCATGTTTGATCCTGCCTGTTTTGATGTGCAGGGTAAGCAAGCTATTTACTTTTACTACCATCTCTTAAGTTAGCTGACTACAAGGTTGTATTGTATATATATTTACAAAATCTGATATGACTGCAGTGCCTTACTAAGAAAAAAAGTCTCAGCTAGGAAGTGGCAAAAAATAAACACCAAACCCCAAGCCCCTGAAGTATATACTGATTTTTCTCTTGTTATTTTATGTCTTCTATGACCGAAGTGGGAACAGGTTATTTGGAGAACCAATGTAGTGCAATGTTTAAGAGCTGAGGACTGGAAGTCAGGCAATCTGAGTTCCAGTCTCCAGTCAGTCATGGAGCTCACTGAGTGACATTGGGCCACTCACAGGCTCTCAGCCCAACCTACCTCAAAGGGTTATTGTTGTGAGAGGAAAATTGTGAGAAAGAGAATGATCTAAGCTTCCTTGAGTTTCTTGAAAGGGTGAAAAAGGCGGAGGTATGCATATAATAAATAAATAACTTGAAAGCTAAAACCATCTAAATTATGTTATCATCATAAGGTGTGGCTTACATAATATAGGGATATCATTTCCTGCTTGAAAATAACAAGAGTTGATGAGGGTTTCTTCCATAATTTGGAACTCTCTGTCAAAGGAGACTGTTGGGTTGACATTTTTTCTGTTGCCCTTCCACCAGCAGGCAAGGTTGTCTTTATTGAAGCAGTGGTGTCTTGGGCTGGGTGCTGTTTTTATTATTTTATTTTTAATTGTGTTTTTAATATGTTGGCTTTATGATTGTTTTAACAAAGCTTTTTTTTAAATTACCAAATATAGAAATCGGTCTAAGGGTGACTTTCTATCTTACGTGGTTCTGACACAGAAATTTCCTTAGAAACTGTATCCATATTTTGAGAAGTATATGTAACTTACAAATAAATGTTAGAAGAAGAAAAAATGGGCAACCCAAGGATCTAGGAGGAATGCAGTAGTAGTTGTGTTTGATGAGAAGAAGGAGCGATGGCCATTTCACAAATTCACCTTAGTTTTTAGCTCCGCTTATATTTTTTGTGTGGTTATTTTTAGACTCTCTCAGGACATTTCCGTTTGCAAGTGCGCATTTGAGAAGAAGTGGATGTCCTGAGATAAGAACTGTTTTTTACTCCTCCTTTACTCCTATTATCTGGTTCTTTTCAACTAGCCCAGCTTTTAGAGTGCAAGCTGGGGGCTGCCGCAGAATGTCTGAAAGATGGGCTAAATGCATTGCAATTTGATTCTGCCCCAAGGATCTCAGATGCTGTCATGCATTTGTCAATTCTGGGAGTGAGATTCTAATGAACTCAAGTCTCCCCACTTACTATCTCTTGTCTTAAATTATTTCTGCACTTCAGAATTCTGTTGCTGACATCCTTGCAAGAGGCGATGAAAAAGAAGCTGAAAATGCTGTAGTCTACAGACTCTGACCCCTGCTCTGTAGTTTTTGCTCTTCTTAGCTATTAATCTAGTAAAAATTGCTGTTTTTGACTGTATTCTCATTTTATAATGCAAACACTTGTTATCTTTGCCGTACAACAGTGTAAAGATACCCAGCATGGGTCTTTGCTCAGTCTCCAAAGAAGATTATTGCTGAGATATATGTATGTCTGCCTTCTCATAGTTCTGAGAACGCTTAGGGGGAAAGAATTGATTACTATTGGTAACTTAATTTTCCACAAACTAAAGAGGCCCAAAGAGAAAGCTACTTCAAAAGCTTTCCGTTTTTACAATAGGATATACTCTCTAACTGTATTTCAGTACTGTGGAATTTCAGCTGCTTCCTTTTATATGGATTTCTGTGAAAGTAGTTGTGTTAAGACAGAAGGAAATGATAAGCATCTGAGTATTAAGATGTCAGATGAGAAGGGCAGTTGAGTGGCATGAAGCTGAATGATGTTCAACTGTAACAAGTTTTCTTATAAACAGACCCCAGTCCCTCACCTCATTACAGGTTGTCAGTGCTTCAAGACATTCTGCTAACTGAGATGGTTGGCTAATAAAAAGAAACCCTGTTCTTGATTTTCTAACCATTTTGAATAGCATCAATTTATTTTTAGATTTACATTGTCTTAATCACTTGCATCCTTCTTTCGGTACATTTTCAATTCCATGGGGTTCTTAATTTCTTGCTTAATTTTAATGGAAATGTTATAAGCTGACGTTTCTCCAGTATGTGTTACACGATTTGGCTGACAATACTGGCAAAAGGAATAACCAAATTATTATTCAGTCATGGATTTTTAACAGCCGCAAAGCAAGTGGATGTTAACTAAATGATGCGGTTTATTCCCTTCATCTTTGCTGCCAGCTTGCCTATTACAGAAAGACTGCCAGCTTTAAGTAAAGTGGTACCCAGATGGTAGTCGCATGACGCCCACTTGGTTACAGATCCTAAGCAGGGAATAACTCGGCAGCCAGAACAAGCTGTGGGTCAATTGAGGGGGAATGCCTGTTGCTTCACAGTTTTTGCATATGTAAATCTGTTAATGTTATGTCAGTGTTGTGCGGTCTAAACATAAGCATTGCCTTCCTCTGGGGCCCAGATGAACTTGGACAGCAGCCCAGTTAATAGGAGAATTTAAGAGAGAAGCTTTTGAGAAGGCTGCTGCAGCCTGTTTCCTCAGTGTGAACTCATTGCTTCCTGGATGCACTTATTTTCTCCTCAGCTGAAGTTTTTGTATGCAGGAAGTCCCCCTTGATAGGCTGACTCCATAATAGGATACACAGACTGAAGATTTTATAAGGCTGGGCAAAGAGATTTAGAAGTGTGAGTGGTGCATCTATTTTTAGTTCGCCAGCACTGAAGACAATTCATTTGGCCTAGACTGCATCTGCTTCTCTCACACTTTCTCTGTCTGCCACACTTCTGCACTCTTTTCATCAACTACAGATGTGGCACACAGCCGTCTCAGAAAAGTCATGAACTGTGTCGTCTGTGCAGTTTAACAGCCAACATCTGCTGCAGCAGCCTGATGGAAACAGCATGGAAACAATTTTAGGGAAAGCTGTAAAGTGTTTTAACTTTTGTCTCTGGTTCTGTCCATTACAGATAATTATTCGCTTATAACAGCATCAGTAGATGGGCTAAAAAAATTGAATTGGAGGTTTGATTCCTCTTCCAAATATTTTGGATGAAAGATGTAGTTAACTCTTGGTGTTGTTGTTTATAATCATTCTTAAAAGCAAAAAGGGAAAGCTAAATTCCTCTTCAACTATGCACTAGAGACAATATACTTAAAGGCTACAAAAATACCTATTACATTGTTTGAGCCAAAGAAAATGATCCCAAAGGTGCTCTAAAATTTATATGCCAAGTGAAATGTTTTAAATATCTACATTTTTGTGTGCAGGAAAATATTTAATTTTAAATAATTCTGCAGTTTTATATCTGTGCTGGAATACTACTTAAAATATAGAGGATCTTATCTGGCAGAATCTTATTTGTGTACATAATCCTTTGGGAGTAATAATGTGAATAACCATTTATAAAAGCAACCACTGGGATTGTATGAACTACAATATAGCCTAACCCACACAGGCAAGAATAGAATTCTTTCCCTTTACTAATACGCATATTCAATTTATTGAATTTAATTTTCAAAAGCACCATAATTATTTAAGGGTTTGTGTCACTCAGTGCACAAATATATATATGGCAGTGTATGTATGGCGGTGCACAAATACATATGGTTAAGAGCAAAAATGTAAATTTGGCTGTTGCTTCCCTAGAGGTTCAATAGTGCTTTAGAAGTAAAATTTGAGATAAGCCTTTGAAAATCTACACTAGTGTGTTACTGGTTTTGACTGTGGCCTCCTAACAACCTGATTTCACAGGAGTGCCATCAAGTTTCATCGATTTGTCTGCAACTAATTGAATCATCTTGTATCCAAGCATTCCATTTTTAACTGCATTCAGGCACATGCTGTAAGTCTCTTAGGTATTTTACTAATGACAACTTGATTTCTGGAGTTCAATACACACTGATCTCAAGCATATTTTGTGTGCGATTTTCTTATTTAGTATTAGCCAAAAACTAATCTTGAGAAAATCTTGAAAAATTTCTTTCATATTTTTAGGCAATAGTCATATATTTGCTTCATCCTATTTGCAGTTTTAAACTAGGTACAATGCAAAACCAGCTTCATCCAAATCCGCAAAGGAATTATACTACCACGGGACTTAAATAGCAGAAAGTTTGTACAAGCTAAAAACTTCTAATAGAAATGCACAGCCTCACTTTAGTGAAGTCCCGTTACTGCCTTTTCATTCATAAAGTGACTAGTTTACTCTGTGGTCTTAATCAATTAAATTATCTGTCTAGCCATTTCCACAAATTGGATGTGTTTATAAAAATTTCTCTTCCAATCAATCTTCTGTCATCACAAACACACAAAATTACAGGCTATCCTTCAGTGGCCGCCTTTTACAGATGAATGCTTAAAGGACAGGTGGTCATTTTCAAGACACATAACAGAGTTGAGAATCTGACTTAGCAAAGGCGCTGGATTGCTGCTGGTGCTCAAGGAACATGCCTGGGTCTGTCTCCTCCTTGTCTTCTTTTCTAAAGCCCAGGATGATGGGAGAGATCTGGAGCAGCTCAGTCAAGCACCAGCTCTCACTGAGGAAAACACAAAACAAACAAATAAAAATCCTGCCGCATGCTGATATAAAATACTTTGAAACTGAAATGTTTCAGATATTTCCCGAGCATGTCAGTGAGATTTCATGCATAAAATTCCCCGGCATGTCAGTGGGATTTCATGTATGTCCACATGTTGGACATGTAGTATGCTTTTCAGAGTTTATACAGAGGTTGCCTTTTTAGGGGTGTTTGCCACTTGTCTGCACTATTACTGACAGGTTGGCTTGGAGTTAAATTAGGTACAAATGCTCAGGGGAAGAAACATCATGGTTAGGTTCCGGATGTGTTCCATTCTTCTGGGGCAGCTAAGCATTTTGTGCATGCACATGAGTGCCTCCTTTTTCTTAAAGAAGAAAACATGAAGTGTGACTTAACATTGTCTCCAGATTTTGCATAGGATCTTCCTTTAACACCATCGCTGGTGCCCATTTTCTTGTCTTCCATTTCTTCACTCTGACTATACCAGGGGTCAGCAACCCACGGCTCCGGAGCCGCATGTGGCTCTTGAACCCCTCTGCTGCGGCTCTGTCGCTCAAAACGCGCGCCAGCAGAGCTGCTGATCTGCTCGAAGCTCCACTCAGGAACGCAGCTCTAGCTAGTTAAGTAAATCAGCTAGTTAAGTAAATCGCTACATTCCTCTGCTAAACAAGCTTCCTGCAGGCTCTCATGTTACACAAAAAGCTGCTGAAAAGATTATCTTTGACCCAATGTAATCTCCTTCATCTGAATGTTAAAAGCTGTGCTTGGGACCTGTCACAATTCATAGCACTTGACTGTTTCTCTGCTAATCAGTGACTAAACACACCTATATCTCCGGCACAGCAGATCTGCGGACCCGTGCTGATTTACTGAGTCCCCCCCCCCCCCATGGATAAATTGAAGAAAAGTTTCTGAAGAAAACCAAACATTTAATGATACGTGGGTAGATTCATTTGCTTTTACTGCTGACGAACTTATGGGGTTTGCTGTTTAATGCATGCAGCCCTTTAGCACTGACTGACTCTTCAGGAAGCTGTTCTCCTATTCAAAATATATGAAAGGAGTCCTACTAGTTCATAATGTAAGATTAAAAATAACCGTTTTTAGTGACTGAACAAGAGCTGCAGCTAAATCATAATGAAGATATACATAGCATTAAGGTAAAAAACAATATATGCAGTGTTCTTTGTCGTGGCCTCTGTGCATCACACATACGGGTTGCTGCGCCTGCGCAGTGCCTAGGCCGGAAGATTAGAAAGCTAACGGTTTTTGGCGGGAAAACTCCCCTCCCCTCCCCCTTTGTGGTATAAATAGAGCGGAGTGTCTGCCATTTTGCTCAGTCTTTGCGACCGCCGTTCGCTGTGCCTCATGCCTGTTCGTCTCTCGCTGTAGATCTGTGCCTCTTCGTTGTTTTTTCTCAAAAAGTTTAAACTTCTCTTACTCCAAGTTTGTTCTTCTCCCCGATTCTGTCCGTTTTCTTCTTGAATTCTTTCTATATTAAAAAAAAATACCTTACCCTCTATACTGTCCTCTTTTCTTCATTTTTCCGCTATGGCGCAGTGGGCAGCATTCCGCAAATGTATTGAATGTGGATCTAAAATGTCGCCGGCCGATCCACATGATCTATGCCTCCTCTGCCTTGGCGAGGGGCATAGGACTGACAAGTGCGGTCATTGCTTGGCGTTTACCAAGCAGGCGCGGAAAAATAGGGAGAATCATCTCAGAAAGCTCCTATGGGATCAGGCATTAATGCAGTCCGACCAACTGCTCCTACGGCCTGCTTCCTTTTCGTCTGTGCCTCCTCAGCGCTCCTCCTCCACCGTGAGCGCTCCGGCGAAGCGTCCTTCCTCGACCTCTGCCAACCCTCCTCAGCATCCTTCGGATGAGGGCGCCGCTTCTATGGGGGCTCAGTCACTGCCTTCTCCCCTGACTAAGAAACGGGAGAAGCGCAAGCATACCAGTCTGGATAAAACTTCCACCCATAAAAAGTTGAGGAAGGAAAAGGTGGATAAGCCCGCTCACAAGAGCAAGAAACCTGACCGCCCAAAACAACGAGGCTCAGGTTCATCGGGCTTCTCAGTACCAATGGCCGCCACGGTACCGACCCCCTCGGTACCGGCCCTGCAACTCATTATGCAGGTGACACCACCGGGATCCCCCAGGCCAACCACTCGGCCTGAGAGCGTGCCTTCCCAGCAACAGGAGGAGCCACTTAGGGAGTCCATCTCTGATGGCGAAATCAGAGACTCCCCGCCAAGGGAACGCTCACCAACACCCATGCCACCGACTGAATCTCATGTGGCCTCACCATTACCTCCTAGAGGTTGCAGCCGTTCATCCGAGCGTCGAGATGAAAATTGGTTGATTCCGGGATATGGTGCTCCCCCCGGCTGGGGTGGGTACCAGCCATTTCCTATTTCCCTCATGAGCAGAGATCACCATCGGTCCTGAGGGATGTGCCATCCACCTCCAGGCGTACAGAGACGAGGCGCCCAGCCTCCCCTGAAACCTCCTCCTCCTCAAATGACGACCGGCCGCACTACGTGGAAGACTCGGAGGTCGACTCCACATCCCCTGAAGTCACATATCAAGGGCCTGCTTCACCTGATGAACCTCATGTCTCGTTCACAGAGCTCATGTCCCGCTTGGTTCGTTCGCTTGAAATCGAAGCCCATCAACAGCCAGGCCCTTCGACAGATCGCTTCTATGATGTCGTTCGGGGAGAGCAGTCCGCATCCATAGCTCTGCCACTTATAACTACACTGCGCCAGGCTATGGTCCAACCCTGGGACCAACCGGCCCAACCACAAGCGACCTCCTACAGATATGAGGCTATGTATAGAGTTCGGGACGATGACATTCCCTTCCTGCTCCGTCACCCAAAACCGAACTCTATAGTGGTTGAATCCTTCCAGGGCAGGGAGTCCAGGGGACATAACGCTCCTCGGGACAAGGAAGGGAGGAAAATTGATATGCTTGCGCGCCGAGTCTGTGCGGCCTCTGGACTCCGCGTGCGCATATTGAACTACGAAGCGACACTGGCACGTTACCAGTACTTTATCATGCAGAAACTGGATAACGTCGCTTCCTCCCTTCTGGACCACCAAGCGGACCTTGCCAGGGTTTTTATTAAGGAGGTGATGCAGGTGGCGGTACAACAGCTGTCTACTGCTTGTCACCATGTAGACACCGATTCAAGGGCCCTCGTCAATGCCATCTTGCTACGCCGACATGCGTGGCTGCGCAATTGTCATTTCCCCAATGAGATGAAGCGCAGAATCGAGGAAATGCCTTTTGATGGTACTGGTCTGTTCCACCAGAAGACTGACCGAAAATTAAAGGCAATTCATGAATCACGCCTAACCGCACACCGCATGGAGCTCCCACAAAAACGTAAGTGGCAGTGGCCCCGGTCATCCTACCGGAATCAACCATATTATCTGTGCCAGCAAAACTACCCTCGAACCCAACAATACCAACAATGGCAGCATCGGAGGCAGCAAGCACAACAGCGTTTTTCCCAAGGCCGTAGGCGATTCGATACCGATAAACGCCCACATTGACGGCTTGCGCGAACCATCCTCTCTATTCCAGCACCACCTTCCCTTCTCCCTTTTGGGGACCGGCTCCAGGGCTGTCTCCCCATTTGGGAGTCCATTACATCTGATAGGTGGGTGTTATCTATCATCTCGTTTGGATATAGGATAGAATTCGATGTTATCCCTCCTTCGAGCCCGATTTGCTTCACACCTTCTTCATTGGTGCTACGCGATGAAGTCTCACAGCTACTTCTCAAGGGAGCAATTCAAAAATTGTCCTGCTCGGAAGGATTGCATGGATTCTATTCCAGATATTTTACGGTCCCGAAAAGGGATGGTGGTCTCCGTCCGATCCTGGACTTACGAACTCTTAACAAGTACATCAAACCAAGGAAGTTCCGGATGACCACTTTACAGAACATTCTTCCGTTATTGAAAAGAGAGGATTGGTTCGCCTCACTGGATTTGAAGGATGCTTATTTTCATATTTCCATACATCCTTCACACAGATGCTTTCTACGTTTTACTGTCGGATCTGACCTGTTCGAGTTTAACGTCCTACCCTTTGGCTTGGCCACAGCTCCTCGAATCTTTACAAAGTGTATGGCACCGGTATGCACACACTTGCAGACTCGCGGAGTACAGGTTTACCCATACTTAGACGACTGGCTGATCGTCTCGCAATCTGAACAAGCTCTCTTGTCTGATATACAAATGACCTGCACTTTGCTCGATGCTCTCGGCTTCTGCATTAACCGTGACAAATCGACCCTTATTCCCACGCAGGTCATCGATTTCATCGGGGCACGACTCGACACGGGAAAAAGCTTTCCTCCCACTGGAATGTCAGAATGCTTTATGCAGCCATATTCATCCGATTCGATTACATGGAACGGTTCCAGCCTTGTCTGTTCAGAGACTACTGGGGCATATGGCTGCTGCTATTGCCATTGTCCCGTATGCCAGGTTACGTATGCAACCCATTCAACTGTTCTTCAATGCTGTTTTTCAAACGCAACAAGATCCTGCCACCAAGCAGATTCGGATCCCGCATGCAGTCCTTCACACTTTAACTTGGTGGACCATCACAGACAACCTGTCGATCGGCACCCCGTTTCGACCACCTCGGCCAACGACGACTGTACACCAACGCATCCCTCCTGGGATGGGGTGCGGCATGTTCTGGACTTCGGGTCCAAGGTATTTGGAACCGACGAGAGGCGAGGAAACACATCAACTTCCTGGAACTTCTGGCGATTTTCAACGCCCTCAAGGCTTTCGAGACTGTGTTATGCCATCAAATTGTCCAAATTGCATCAGACAATATAGCGGCAGTTTTCTACATCAACAAGCAGGGGGGCACAAAATCTCCAGCCTTAGCACGCCTATCGATGGACATTTGGGACTGGTGCATACCAAGGAACATCACGCTTATGGCGGTTCACCTGGCGGTTCATCGAAGCAGATACATTAAGCAGACAGATGTTGACAACCCACGAATGGGTTGGACAAACAACTTTGCGAGGGACTCTTCCGCCTGTGGGGTTGTCTGGATGTGGACCTGTTCGCCACGCGACAGAACAGCCTGTGTGCCCTTTACTGTTCCAGAGTGGGCGTTGGGCCGGGATCGATGGGAGATGCTCTCATGGTCCCTTGGAGCAACATGACTTTTTATGCGTTTCCTCTAATCCCACTTCTGACGGGAGTGGTAACAAAAATAGCCCAGGACAGGGCCACGGGGATACTAGTGACTCCATGGTGGCCGAGACAACCATGGTTTACCACTCTCTTGATGCTGTCCAAAAGAACGTTCCTTCATCTTCCAACTCTCCCGCACTTGTTAACACAACAAGGAGGAGCGATCCGCCATCCGGATATATTCTCTCTGAAGCTGACAGCATGGCGAATCACCTGATTCACGTCACCGAGTTGGTACCGGGGACACCTCATACTACGGGTGACCTCACTCAACACACGATATATGCAGCCCCGACTTCGAATTCGACAGCGAATTTCATGATACCGATGCCTACCGACAGAGAAATTCAGGTGATTATCGAATCTGCATTAAGACCGTCCACTCGTCATTCCTATACGGCTAAATGGAGAAGATTCTCCTCTTTTGCGGAGTGCCATTCGTTCTCCCCTGCAACGGCTTCAGTCACCAATATCTTACAATTTCTTTTACATTTGCATCATGAGGGACTTAAACCGTCATCCATCAAAGTTTATGCAGCCGCTATATGCCATTATCGTGGCACTATACACGGGTTATCAGTCTTCTCACAACCGCAGGTTCGGCGCTTCATTAAGGGACTACAAAATTTACATCCGTCTATTCGCCCTGCCATGCTGACGTGGAGTCTTTCTGTAGTACCCCAAGCGCTTACCAAACCACCGTTCGAGCCTTTAGCAGCTGTAGACTTGCGCCTGGTGTCATGGAAAACTGCCTTTCTAGAAGTGGTTACATCAGCATGAAGAGCTAGCGAGCTTTGTGCTCTCCGCATAGACCCACCATTTCTGAACTTCCATAAGGAAAAAGTTGTCCTTCGGATGGATTTCTCCTTTTTACCCAAGGTGGCCACATCGTTCCACCTGAATCAGGATATCGTTCTACCGGCTTTCTTTCTGTCGCCGTCGACCCCGATAGAACGTGCTTTACACACGCTTGCTGTTCGCTGCTGCTTGGCCTTTTACAGATCCCGCACTGAATCTTTTCGTACTACTAATAGACTTTTTGTTAAATACTCTGAGCAAAAGAAGGGATCACCGATATCGTCTCAGAGACTCTCTAATTGGATCACCCAGACTATTGTCCTGGCTTGTCAGCTATCGAAAATAGACTTACTTGTCTCTCCAACTGGCCATTCTACACAAGCAGTAGCGACCTCGTCTGCTTTTGCTGCAGGGGTTCTGTTGCAAGACATCTGCAGAGCTGCGATCTGGGCTGGTCCATGTACTTTCGCCAAGCATTATCAGGTTGATGTACGTGCCAGACAGGATTGCTCTTTTGGTAGAGCTGTTCTCTCATCCGTTCTTTGATGATGACACCTCCCTCCGCCGAGTCTGGTAAGCTTGCGAATCACCCATATGTGTGATGCACAGAGGCCACGACGAAGAAAAGCAGGTTGCTTACCTGTAACTGATGTTCTTCGAGTGGCCATCTGTGCATTCACACAACCCACCCGCCGGCCCCACTCGGTGTCGGTGAGTGGATATCGTGTTTTTTCTCGGTACCATACTATAATTTGCATCGGTACCATTTGGATTATGTCGCTGGGTGGTTATTTTTTTTTTTCCAGTACTGAAATATTAATGGCATCGGTACCAGGAGGTTATATCGCTGACTAGAGATTATTCTCGGTACCGTACTATAATTCACATCGGTATCGTGGGAATATAATGGTGTCTTATCATTATTTTTAACCTCTAGAGGGCAAATGTGCGGTCTTCAAGACTGAGCAAAATGGCGGGCACTCCACTCTATTTATACCACAAAGGGGGAGGGGAGCGGAGTTTTCCTGCCAAAAACCGTTAGCTTTCTAATCTTCCGGCCTAGGCACTGCGCAGGTGCAGCAACCCATATGTGTGCATGCAAAGATGGCCACTCGAAGAACATCAGTTACAGGTAAGCAACCTGCTTTTATCTTCATGTTAGATGTCAAGAGGGTTTTGTGGCTCCCAGTGTTTTCTTTTGTGTGGGAAACAGGTCCAAATGGCTCTTTGAGTGTTAAAGGTTGCCGACCCCTGGTCTATACCATCAGCCAGAAGCTATGCTGAGGTGTGGCTAGTATCTGATGGCATTGATGAGCAGTGTGGGCACATCCAGAGGGCAACCTTGTGCCCTCTCAGTATTTTAGTTTGCAATCCCATCATCCTTAACTTGGGTGACCACTAGACTAACGGGTGCCGGGGTCCAAAACATCTGGAGAATACCAGGTTGCCTCCCTGTGTCCTCGATTATAGTGAATGTATAGATTTTTCAGCAAGTAGGTAGATCTGTGCAGCCTTTGAAATCTTTGGGTCTTGGTACTGAGTAGGATTGCTCTGTAAAGTATCTGTGAATTATTTTTCCATCGTGAATGTGATACAAAACTAAGGAACAGCCACAATGTGCAGCTAAACAATGGATGTTGTCAATTTATTTTAATGTGCCAAGAATCTATTAAAGATACATTAATAGTCCTGAAAGTACAGTTTTGGCTGGTAGGAATATTTCCCAGTTCATTGCTCATCTCTAACCTGAATTATTTCACTTGCATTTCAAGTTGGGTGGACAGGCATCTATTGAAGTATTTACAATGCGGAAATAAACTCAAGGTTGAGAATAAGGACCAGCGAGAAAAGACCAAATTTGATAAAGTCACCCAAAAGCACTTTAGAGCTTTTGCAAAAGGTTGAAATGCCATCACATTGGGCTTTGGCAAATTGTTTAGTATACCCATGTAGTTTAATTTAAAGTACTTCAAAAATCTGCAGCAGATTGCTAATATAATTGAATTAAAGCAAACCATGCATTGGTTTAAATATGGTGCATCTATACTGTATATGACTATAACAGTACAGATCTCTCTATGAGGAAAGAATACAGCAAATAAAATTTTAAGTTAGCAACAATGATGTGGATATTGGGAATATTTCACTTCATTTACTTGAAGCCAATTATACTTCCAAGATAGTTTTTCTAACATTAAAAATATCTCTTCACTTTTACTTCAGCTGTTCCAGAACACAGTTTATTATTTGAAGCATATCTCTTTAATTGTCTCTGTTTTCAATTATTTGTCAAGCCTTCAGCTGTGCTTCTACATCTGGAAGGTGGATACAACAACCTGAAGCACTCTATATACAGAACACCTCCATTCACAGTCATGGTTGCACCTGGTATTTAGCCTGATGTAGTACGGTGAATGTGCCTGCACCTAACCAACTTGCTGGGGCTGGACAGATGCATGTTATGTGTGTCCCAGTCAGACCTCCAGAGGAGAGCATGGAGGGGAAGCGAACAGAAGAAAGGAGGAGAAGATGTAGAAGTAGAAATCAAGTTCTGCAAATGATGTCTTCCTATTGACTGAAGAATGATTCCGAATCCAAGCCATGAAATGCAGGATGATATACGTTATTAATGGTTGTAGATACATTTTAAACAAATATTTATTTCTTAGGACTGTCTTCTAAAAGTAGTTGATTGCTTCTCTTTAGCCCCTTTTTTGCAGACTTCCTTGCTAGTTTCTAAAAAGACTGTGTCCTCATCCCTTAGAATTTATTGTATGACTATACTTGGAATACTGTGGCCAGTTCTGGTTGTCTCACCTGATTATTGAGTGGGAAAAAGTACAGAGAAAGGCAATGAAAATAAGGGGGCTGGAGCAACTTCCATATGAGGAGAGGCTGCAACAAGTGGGGCTTTTTGGCTTAGAAAAACAGCAAGTAAAGAGAGACATGATAAAAGTGTTTAAAATTATGCACGTCATAAAGCTTATTGGGGGAAGGTTTAGGACAGGCAAGAAGTACTTCTTGACCCAACATATAGTTGGACTGGAATTCACTGCAACATGCAGTAGCGATGACCACCAATCTGGATGGCATTAAAAGGAGTCATGGAAGAAGCTGTCAGTGGCTACTAGTGTTACCGGCTATGTTCTACTCCTCTCGCCAGAGGTGCCATGCCTGTGTTCGTCGGTTGCTGAGGAACGTGGACAGGCAGAGGTCTTACAGCCATCCTGCTTGAGCAGTCCTGTTGGCAGTTGCCTTGCCACTGTGTGTAGAAGTTTTCTTATTTATTTATTTAAGGTTTTTGTATGCCATCCCATTACAAAAAAAGTCTCTGGATGGCTTACAGAGAGTGAGCCAAAAAAACCCAGAACCCATAACAACAACAACACACACTTTTTTTTAAGTTCTTATGTATCTGTGAGGGACAATGTAGGGGTCTTAGGCCAGCTTTGTGTATTTATACATGTGTTTGCCTTTTCATATATAAAGCGGGGCTTAGGGCTGCAGATGGGCTTATTGCATTACATGAAATGAAGTGCATGACAAAGGGGAAGACGCATGTATGCAGTCATTCATTCAGTGTACGAGTTACAGTACCCTGTACTTGAAGTTACCAGAGTGATGCACATAACTGCATTAAAATTAGTAAGATCTAGTTAAATATAATAAAATGATAAGAGTAATCATGTACACAGTTTAAATAGAAACAACAAAAATATCAAAGGTATTAAATAGTACAAAGGTGGAAGAATATTCACAGGAAAAACAGCTCTAAGACAACTTTAAGATTCTAAAATATATAACAAGTAAAAAGGCATAAAGCAGCAGATGGACAGCTTGTGATTCTCCAGATGTTTTGACCTACAACTTACACCAGCCCTAGCCAATGGAGAGGGTCATTAGGAGTTGTAGGCCAAAATATCTGAAGGATCAAAAGCTGTCTATCCTTCATGTAAAGGAATTAAAACAGGTATTTGCTCGGTTCTGCAAAGTAGGACCAGATGAAACTCTTTGGGGAGGGCATTCCATCATTAAGGACTGGTTATATTGAAAGGTCCCACTATGTTTAAATGAAAATATATGCATTTGTGGGAACAACTGGGGATACTGATTGATGTTTGGAGGGTTTGCTGTGGATACTTCAGAAGTTAGAATTTTGCCAGGATTCTGTCCAGTTACGCAGAGGTAGCACACACACCATGAAGTGCCCATCTTTACACAGCTTCATTATTGCACCTATACAATGTAAATATTTATAGAGCTGTCTAGAAAGCCTACTACAACATGAGAGTACCTACAGCCCGCAAAGAATTCATTTTAGCTCTGGAAATGGGAAAATACCTTGAACTAAAGGAAGGTGAGGAAGAAACATGCTTTAGCTCCTTTCATTCTTTTCACCCACCAGTTTTATATGTGAGCATGGCAGACAAGTGACCAAAACAGAGACCCTGCATGGGCCACAAAAGCTCATAATAAGGGGTGAGGTTTCTGCCAAATTCTCTGACTCTTCACATGTTAGAGCCATGTTAGCTGTTCATCAAGAGCCCTTTGCCTGGAAGATGGCACACATTTCCTAATAGACATGATGGAAGAACTTTTGTGCTTGAAATCCTAGCATTTTGTTATGGAAAGATTTTAGAAGGGTCGGTTAGAATTACGGCTGTGACAGGGTGGGAGCAGAGTAGGAGCCTAATCCACACAATCGTGTTAATCTGACCTCTCCCCCCTTCCTCAGCAGTTGTTGCTCATAGAGACAAAATGTCATGGTCTTAAAGCTTAATCCCATGGCTAACAGCAGCTTCATGGGACAATTTAAGTTGGAGACTTGCTGCAGGAGCAGAGAATTAATATCCCCAACTCTGCCGCATCCCTAACCCAACTGCCTCTCATGCGCTGGGAACTCCAAACGCAGAGCTTCTATGTTGCATGCAGTCTTGAAGTGCACTCTGAGTTGTTCCAAGACTGATGACCCTTCACTCCTTGTTCAGTTGAAAATAGGAGTCTGTGTTAAGGTCACTTGTCAGTAAGGGTATTAAACCTACCTTGTCCTTAAAGGTTGCCATGAGGTTCTACTCAAGTGGATGCAGCCTGTGTTACAGCCTCACTTGTTGAATTGTATGCTACTGTAGTGATCAAGGTTGGTACTTAACACTGCATGCCACTGAGTGTCTTCTTCAAGCCATCTCTGTAGCAGCTTCCCATGCCAAAAAAGAACACTGCTTTTAAAACCTTTTAAGCTGTTTTGGGAGTTTGGCAGTGGAGGAGTTGCTGCAGAACAAATGGCTGGAGTAATGCTTTGTGCATCTGGTGTACACATGTTTTGGATTCTGGCTTGTGTCTGTAACTTCTTTCTTTCTTTTTACAACATTTCTGCTCATAGCTGCAGTCCTTCATATGGCCAGCTGTGTTTCTGATGGACAAGGTAGATTCCTTTTGAACTAAGAAAAGCCCTTTAAGTGTTTTTTTATCCAATCTGAATGTTCAAAGTTAATTTTTATTTAACCTCACAGAGGATTTCAGACTTTATTTATGAAAGCTAATTGTACTTCATAGAACTTCATATACCTAGAATTCATGGTACATACATGCACGTATGCATGTTTATATAACCTTTATTTAATTTCTATCCCATCCAGTAGCTGAAGTTCAAGCTGTGTATACACACATATATAGATATGCATTTAAATGTATCTACCATACTTGTGTACATTTTAAATTAATGTTATTAAATTCTATTTTATGAAGTTTTTAAACGTTAGAAGATTCACTGGAATTTTATTGATGGTTAGGGTAAAAATCTTCCCTTTGGATGTATACCTTAATATGGTGAGGGGGTTTGAGAGTGTCCGAGAAGCCAAGAGCAATGTTGCCAGGAGGCAGATTCCATCACTATGCTGGTCTTCTAGCAGGGTCACCAAGGTGGACTGGTCAAAGCTGAGACATGAGATTAAGATGCATCCATCCTCTCCAGGAGTAGCACGGGTAACATCAGGAGAAGAGAATGAATCCTATAGTGATGGGGTAGAGAAACTCCTACATTGTAGCTACTAGACAGCAGTGGTAGTTAAAGTTGACACTGGTGGAGGAGCTTTGTGGACAACTGCAGTATTCTGGTTAGTACTGTGCAGAAGAAGGCAATGGTGAACAACTCTGAATATTCTTACCTTGTAAGCCCTGTGATGAAACAGTCCAAAATGAAACAAGATATAGTGCCAGAAGATGAGACTCCCAGGTTGGAAGGCACTCAATGAGCTACTGGGAAAGAGCAGAGGAAAAGTATGAATAGTGCTGTCACTAATATGCAACTAGGTCAAAAGCAAAGGGAGGTCAAGTGGCTGACGTGCACAGAAAGGAAAATCTGATGCTATATAACAAATATAATTGGAACAGGGAATGTGAGAAGCTTGAATTAAGGCAAACTGGGAACCATAAAGCAAGAAACAGAATGGTTAAATACCACAGTACTTGGTGTGAACAAGCCAAAATGGACTGGAGTGAGACAGTTCCAGTCAGTCAAACACGCATGGTTTTACTGTGGAAATGACAAACCCAGAAGAAAGGGTGGTTTTATCTTGTACTAAGGCAAGACACAGCACAGGCAGGCTATAATGCAAAGTCTAACCAAACACTATCAAAAATTATCAGATAACTTATCAACAGTAGCCTCATTTGAATCTACATTCCAACAACAGATGTCAAAGAAGAAGAAATCAAAAACTTCTCTGCAGGTGACCCAGAGAAATTGATGATTCTGCTAAACAGGGTCTGCTGCTACTCCTAGGTGACTGGCATGTAGAATTAGGACACAAAGCAGAACCCAGTGTTGTGAGAGAATTTGGCCTAGGGGTCAAATGAAGCAGGAAAATGGCTTATAAAATTCTGTGAAGCCAGCCAACTGTTCACTGTGAATATTTAGTTCAGGGAACTGATCAGCTGACTGTGTACGTGGCTATCACGGAACAGCCAAATATAGTAATCAGGCAGACTATGTAATTGGAAGTAGGAGATAGAGAAACTGTATTCTTCAGGAGCAACAAGATCAAGAACAGATGTGGTTGAGCCCAGACTTTATTAATTTTAAACATCTGAGTAAAGCTGAAAAGGATCATTAACAAAAACTTAGAGTCAGTATCATTCCTGAGTAATTTAAAGCTCTCATAAAAACAGATTTGGCTTACTGAACTCTGAACCAGAAGAACTGTGCACTGAAATCAGAGACATTATTGAGGAAGAAGGCAAAAAGACAACTATAACAAACAAACCAACCCTAGGTGGATGGCAGAAGAATCACAATTGGTAAAGGCAGGAAAAAAAGCAAAAAGTGACAGAAATAGGGTCAATCTCTTGAATACAGCTTTTCAGTGACTTACGTAGAGACAAAAAGAACTGTTACTCTGTGGGTAAAGATGTCAGACAAGGGTACATTTTATCTATCATGTATACAGAATGTATCATGAGGAAAACTGGATTAGGATCAGATGTAGGAGCTGGGAGTCAGAGGTCACAGCTGTAATTTAAAATATACAGTTGATATATTACTGGCAGAAGGAACAAATTGAAACAACTGATGACAATGAAAGAAATGCAAATATAGGAGTGCAACAGTACATTAAAAATGGAAATATAGAAGGATTACACAACTTTAACATCAAACATTAAGAAAATGAAATCGTGAAAGATTATGAATATCTTGGTTCAAGTATCAAATCAAAGTGAGATTGCAGCCAAGAAACGAGAAGAAGATTGAGTCTCAGGTCAGCAATGAAAGAACTAGGAAAGATCATCAAGTGTAAGGATGTTGCACTGGAGGCCAAGGTTAAGATCATCCAGCTTGTATTCCTAACCACTATGTATGGGTATGAAAGTTGGACAGGGAAGGATGCTGACAGAACAAAAAATGAATGCTTTCAAAACCTGGTGCTGGGGGAGAGCTTTGCAAATACCTTGGACTTTCAGAAAGATGAGCAAGTGGATCCAAAAGTAAATTAATTTTGCCTGGAAACAAAATGGACAAAACTGAAGCTGTTGTACTTCAGAAACATCATGGGAAGACAAGAAGGTAATGGTAGGGGAAGTTGAAGGCAGAAGAAGAAAAGGATTGACCAATCAAGAAATGGATCTGATCCATGAAGGAAGCCACATCCTTGAGTTTGCAAGAACTAAGCAGGGCTGTGAAGAACAGAATAATTTGGAGGTCTTTCTTACAGCATCACCATAAGCCAGAGATGGCTAGATGGAATATAACAGCAACAACTAGTAAAAATATATATTAAATGGCTCAATGAATAACCTTATATTAAAAGGTTCAATCAATTGCTGTGGTGTTTTTTTTGGACATCTTGCCTGATGGAAGGTATTTGAGATCTTGAATGTTTATATGGATTTTGTAATAATTATATAAGATACCATGGAAAAAGCAAGTCTTTGTATTTTTTTAAATTTCACCTTTACCCTAAGTGCATTAAAGAGGACTGTCTTAAGCATGCATAAGGAATCTGAGCATGCAGTCAACTTTTCATCCTATCTGCAACTCTTTGCAGAAATCCCTTGAGCTTTGGGAATGCTTTTCCAGAGGTGCAGAAGGCTGATAGAAGAAAGCAAGGCCTCAGAAAGTCTGCTGGTCAGGTGACATAATGAATCCTGGAGAAGTATGTTCCATTCAGATAAGCTGAGTATCATCAGATTAGTGCATTTTGCCCTAATTATACATGAATGTATTTTTCTTTCTCAACTTCTGGAGTATTTGTAGTATTGTGGAGATAAGATAGTCAAATAACTTCTGGTTTAACTCTCATGTCCCTGCAAATCCTAGTTCCATAAAATGTTTTATCATGTGATTCCTCTTTAAAATGGTAACTTTCCCTTCCAATGTGCTTGTCCATTCTGATTTTTTTAAAAACTACTACCCAAACTTTGTTTTCAGCCGAAGTTGATTTTCCTTTACTTTAAATCTTAAAACAAAGTTGAGTCCATCTGTTAGAGAACTAACTTCCCTCTCCAGTACATCACAGAGTATCTTCCATTAAGATATTTGCACTGGGTATGAACTCAAAACAGATGCGAATCATCCTTAGTGAAGAGGTGTGGAGCTATCCCATCAAATGACTATGGGCACTGGTTCCAGAATATCAGTATCCCAGAAAAGAGAAATGTACGTAAAAATCCTTTTAGGCTTTCATCACATTGTGTGAGTGGGAGGGCACCCATCATAATAGGGATACAAAATGTTAAGGGATGTTGAGATCAAAGGAATTTAGATTCTTTTTTCTTGGCAAATGGAAGGCTTAGTAAACTTCTTTGTAAGGCCAAATAAGAAAGTGGGCTCTTTATCTTAGTATTAAGTGATCTTAGAAGGTGAACTGGTGGAATTTAATAGCACAGATAACATGTAGATGACTTGTCCTTTTACAGAACATTTTTTTGGATCACCTTTATATACAGTCCAATTTAACATTAATGGTGATGCTGCATTTTGTCAATGGGCAGCTTAGCATGCATTATGCCTGAGAAATCATCAGTGGCAAGTTTGCTCAAAAGGTTAATGGAGCACACCAAAGAAATTGGCAAGTATTGCATCCCCTATTCTTTACAACCTTTCCTGATCTGAACATTTTAGAAATACCTTCTAGTTTATCTGCAGTGTGTTCAGTAGCTAAATACTTCTCTCAAAACTTTTGTTTTCAGCAGTGCTTTTTTTGTCATAGAACACACTGGAACAGAGTTCCAGCACCTTTTTTGACAGATTTTCCAACTTTTAAAAGTAACTTTTGAAAATTTGATGTTTGGGCCACGTGGATTTGAATCGCCATGTGTAGCTTGTCATTGGCAAAATCTTTAAAACGGTGCATGCGGGCTGCTTGTGTGTCGAATCTGATGCATGCGTACTTTGTCCGCATTGGTTGTGATGGCGCTGCTCGGCTTGTGGCGCTGCTCGGCTTGTGATTGGTCATGTGGTCGCATGCTCAGTGCTTACTGTGGGCCGTGACTGTTATGTTTCCTACACAACTGATATGTGTGGGTGTGTGTACAGTGATTGACTATGTGCGAAAGGTAAATAATTTCATGAGTTCCAACACCATTTTTCTTACAAAAAAAGCACTGGTTTTCAGTATATTTTTGTATTCTGTATCAAAGATTTGGTTACCTTGTGAATTTATTTCCTTGGAATTTTTTTTAAAGCTCCCAGAGGGTTTTTGAAATTTGAATTATTCACATCCAGATATCCATCATGAGGCATTTTCCCACCCATTAGATAGAAACACTGTTTGGTCACTCAATAGGCATTATACCAGTTAATAATGACGTAAGAATATCTATGTGCTTGGTCATGTAAATATCCCTGAAAAGAAGTAATGATGCTGGATGTATGCTAAGAATATTACAGCTAATTCTTTCCGTAAAGTAAAAAAGTTTCCCTACACCACATGGCTGCGTACTTAAAACTATAAGAAGTATTATGCAGGATTCAGGCATAGTCATAAGTTCTTCTTCAGGGTCTCTGTGCATCACACATGTGGGCTTCATACTTAAGTTAGTCATAATGAACTTCAGCCCCATTTATTTCACTGGGTCTTCTATTGCTAAATCTCAATACAAACTAGTATTCAAAGGTTAATTACTGAGTTTTGTACTCATGCAATATGCCCATTGAACTGCTAAATTATTAACTATCATTTCATGTTTTTATTTTCAAATATGCAATTTCTGAACTTTTGTATCACAAGTTGTATAGCTCATGAAATAGAATAGGGTGGGCGATACATTAAAAACTCAGAAGACTTTCATGATTACTGTGAAAAAGAAATAGCTGAAATCCTACTGCCTTTTTACTTTGACTTGCTTAGAAATGTCCCTACATTCAATGTGAAAGGGAGGGAACTTAAGGATTTGAACATCACTTTGGATTCTCTGTATAGTTGTGTGTGTGCACCTGTGTGTGTGAGAAAGAGAGATAGTGAGAGGCTGGGGAAGGAAAAGGGGGGTTGGCAGGAAAAGAGAAAGTACTATGGAACAACATTTTCTGTTCTCCAAAATCAAGGGGCTGGGCTATGCTTAGTGAGCCATTGAAAACATGCTGATGTGAGAGAGCCAGTGAAAGTTGTACAGATAAAGTCCCCTTTTGTGAGGGTTCTTTCCAGCTGTGCACCAGACAGAGCAGCTGGTTTCCCTAAAGTCATCACTACAGTTAATGTCTTCTGAAATAGACTCTGAATCCCATTATTCCCCCAACCCCAGCTTCTTACCACCTTTTAAAGAAAACCATTAAGTTTTTGTAAATCAAATTGCAGTGCCCTAATAGGATCCAATGCTATTTTCTTTGACTCATGTAAATCAATAGATAATGCATGTGCACCAAAGACCAAGAGCTACTGATTCTTTTGGGGGTTTGTTTTTAAAAGTCTCATGTTTTTAATAGAAGAAAAGACATTTACTAGTTACACAGAGATATGAAAAATTCCTTGCAATGCTAGTTTGTCAGCTAAATATTAAGAGTTTTGTTCTTCAGGAAAATGCAACTTTGATCTAGTGATCTGTATGCCTTTAAAAGAGTGCTTGTTGTGAAACTTCAGGAGTAATCTTTTTAGGCATCAGTGTATAAATGCAACTAGAGAATTGCAAGTGATTTTATTATGAGTGTCCAGAATAAACTCTAAGGTTGCCTTAGGCAGCTTGTGTACTCTCTCCTACAGAAAAGGAAGGCAGTTTCTGCAGAAAGGAAAGTTAACTCGCTCTGCCAATTTCTAGGAAAGAGCTGCCCCACCTTTCCTCCTCCTGTTGCATCTGATAGAGAGGAAGGGAAAAGGTGGGACGTGTTTTGGGAGTATCTGTTGGCACAAGGGAATGCATTTAGTAAGCAAAAACACAGTTGTTTTCATAGGCCTGTCTTATGACTTCCTACCTTGCAGGAATCTGTTCCAGATTTACACATCAACGAAAACATATAAGTGAAAATCATAATACAGTATTTTTAAATAAATGTAAGATTTCAGTGTAGTGTGCTGATATCCCACTGCAATGTATCTTTTAAATTTACATATATATATATTTTAAACTTTTGTCATTTTTTTATTTTTCTTTCACTTTTTCTCCTTTCTAGAAGCAATCAGTGGGGATAAATTTTCCAATTCCATTAGGATTCCTCTGTCATTTTTCACCAAAAATGTGCTTTGTAGTTCATTTTAGGAAAATTTTGCTGGAAACTTTGTATCTAAAGCTTTTTTAAAAATAAAACTCCAGGTATGTATTATAACTAACATATTCCCACCTACCCCATTAAGTAGAACATAAAAGGCAAATTGGTGATGCTCAGGGAAATACACACCACAAAAACATCACCTCATACCCAAAATTAAAATGAAACAAAGCAGACGAAAACACACACACCCGTGACTTTTGGCAAAAAAAGCGGGGGGGGGGGAACCTCATACAAAAAACCATCTCGCATCCTCCAAATACAAAGCACACTCCTCCTTTTCCTCCTACCCCCTCTATTCCCCAGGAAGACCTCTGCCCCATAGCTTGCTTACTCTTTTTCCCAGAGGGTCTGGGTATCCTTCATAATGAAAAGTGGCCACCCACCATCCTTAATGGAATTTCTCAGAAATAACAGATAGTGCTGGAGGATGGCCTGTTCCTTTAGAGGATGCCATGGATTAAAAAAAAGTTTAGAGACGCAGAAATGAAACCCCCAGATTTGTTTTTATACTGAACTATTTACATAACAGTCGCTGTATCAGCTTTTCTTGCAAAAGGAAAGGAAAAAATAGCACAAACCGAAACATAAATGAATTGCCACATGGAGACAGATGCCATTGGGAGAAATGTAAAGGGTGCTTCATGTAGTTACTGCCTCATGATCCTTTATATGTCAGCCACATATAAGGTATGTGACAGAAGTTAGCCAAGACCGATGAACTGTAAGGCACAACCAGCTCAGCTTAACTCATGATGTTGTGCGATGGCTTCCTACAGATTTTTTGAATACAAGATAACATTCTGAAGGTAGATAATGACAAGGGGAAAGCACCATAACCTTCCTTGTGGTTAACGTCCCCCCCAAAATGATTCTTTTTGTTAAAGACTATTATTGTATCCTGTAACACCCCCTACCCATCCACTTGTCCCCAAAGAATCCCATTCTTCCTTGTTGCTGAAGTCTAGTTGGCTTGAAATCCATACGCACAGGGTTTATTGAGCAAGGTAATGTTGTACATGTGTCTGTCATAGCATTGAAACAACCTTTTTTCTCTTTGTTCTTCCGCTGGATTTGGTCTTCTACTCAGAGAGGCTAAGAAGCTGATAGCTATTTGCATTGGGCAGCAGTAAAGCATGTGATGCAGGGCAAAGGTGACATAGAGGGTGAGGCATGTTGCTTCTTTGCGAAGGGGAAGACGGAAGGGTGAGGCATATGATTTCTTGGCAAAGGAGATGAAGAGGTTAGCTAACCTTGCATTCTGGAAAAAGCATGATCAAAAGAGAAGGCCTTTTGATCATCAAACAGGCTGTATAGATGTCCATCAGTTTGTTGCCACGGATAACTGACTAGATCATGAAAACTGAATGTACCCTAAGCCTAACATTGCATCAGCTCAGACTGTTCAAACATGTCTAGTTAAGCCATGAAAGGACAGTACTGGGGCAACAGTGGAGCAGCATACGTGACATGATAGCCCATCCATAGGTTGTTTAACCCATAGTGAGGCTGTGGGGCGCATGTGGCCAATATGTTATATAAAAAGTCTCTGTCCAGGGATTGTTGTTTTGTGCAAGTTTTGGTTAAGTGAGGGTTAACAAACCCCCAAATGAGTCTGTTTTAGGGTTATTTGAGGTTTAACTCTTACGTGGTGGTTGCATATTCAGCCTGGGATTTATAGGCTCTGTAAGTGAAGTGGGTATTCCTAAAAAAGTAGAAGTGGAAAATGTTCTTGAAAAAATTCCAATGCTTTAAATAGTGTTATCTGATTTAGTATGTTTGACTCATTTTTACTCTCCAGCAGGTTCTACCTCAGTAAGTACACAAAATATATTTAGTAAACAGAACTGAAAATGCAATCCATGTAATTTGATGTGCATGATAAATATATCAAAAGTTTTCTCAATAGCTACAAAATATTTGAATTGAAAAATTTGCTTGGTGGAATTAACACAATACAGTTTACATGTTATATTCAACACATTCTAAACTTTATCTGGAAATTATTTTATTGGAAGATTTGTAAAAAATATAAAGACAATAGCATATGCTTCTTTAACATCCTTGTTTATATTTAACAAAACACCTGTTTAACACCTGAAAGAACACAGTGTTTAGGCTGCATACCTAAAGAGACCTGATATATCAACAGTTGAATTATCTTTTGCTAAGGTAACTGTAGCACTTTCAGCTTCACTTACTCCCTGCACTGTTTATTAGCTCTATTTCAAGTTGAAAAAAATGTGATTCAGAACAGCTAGTTGAACATTGTGTTTCACTCATGAATGTGGGCCCCAGCACAGAGTGGGGTATTTGGGCAGGTGGGTGCTGTTACTCTCCTGTCCTGCTTGGTATGGGATCTCATGGACAACTGGTTGACTGCTATGTGAAGAGAATGCTGGATGAGATGAACCTTTTGCCTAATTCAGCATGACTTTTCTTATGTTCTTAAGGGAAGCAAGCAAGCAAGCAAAGATTTAAAAATCCACTTGAAAATAACCTGAAGAGATTACAATTTACAATTTGGCAAGCCAGATGGTTGGTTCTGCCCAAAGACCTTTGGCTAATGACAGAATACTTTGGGAGACAATACTGTATGCGTAAACCAAATTTACACAATCTCAGAAAGGCAAAAAAGCTACATTGGCATATTTCCTCAGCCTTGCAAGTTGAGAGGATTTGCCCAATTAACCTTTCAAATGTGGCTTGTCATATCATGTGAATCCAGCAAGGCTTGTTGCTGTTGTTAACGGGGCACCTAGAACCCATGGGTTGTGTGTTTGCTGCTTAGCCGTGTGTGAACAAGGCTTCAAAAACTTCAAAAATTTTCTAATAGTTTGAAAAGAAATTGGAAGTCAAAACTGTATGACCGTAGCCATGATGTTTCTTCATAAACAACTGGATATGAGTTTCATGGAATGATCCTCTTTTCCTCCTTGCACGTTCTTTCTTGCATTGCATTTCATCTGTGCATGCATCAACCTTCTTAACTAGGACCATATTAATTTCACGTACTTGCTAGAGTTGTTGTTCTTTTCATTTTTGATCATAAATCAGCAATCTTCCCTTCTCCATTAAGCTCATCCAGTGAAGCTGATAATTTTTGTTGATTTGCCATCATAGTTTACCTCTTTCATCCATTCAATGGCTGAGGTGCATGCTTGTACCAACATAATATAAAATTTAAAATCATTATTGGCAAATTAGCATATTATAGCTAAGTCCTTTTTGTCATCTATGGCAGATTTTAACCAAACGAGCAGATATAATGTACTTTTGGTTCAGAGGTAGGACAAGAATATCTTTTCTGCCTCTTCCCAAACTAGTAAAAATGATGATCATGTTTGGATATGGTGTTTGAGTTCAGCATGCTGAGCGAAAATATATTCCCCAAGGAAGGCGAAAGAAAGCACCATAAAATAAAACAACGCCTACAGATTACTTCTCACACCATCTGAATATTTTTGCTAGGAATTCCCTAAGTTTCTCATGGAGTATCAAGGCAGAATTGTCTGAAGAGGCAACCACAGTAGGAATAGGTTTCCTTAGAGAAATAAAACCCAACAGCACCTGCATACTGCCATTCATTGTCCACTGTCTGACTGTCATTGACAAAAATTTCTCAAACTTCCTGTAAAGTATTAACTGTCATTTGAGGGAGCAACAGAAACAGTATCTATGCCTTTGTTTATTAAGGGTACCATGCCAGTGAGAATCAGATTCTTTTCATTGAAGGAATCTTCCACCAACTCAAATATAAACCTTTCCCTTTTGTTCCAAAATCTGTTCCAGTTATCTAATGTCATGTAGGCCTAATCACTTATTGATGTTTATCCTCAGTTGTTTGATTTGCTGATTGTCCAGCTGTGTCACCTACTGTAATAGAACATGACCACCATTGGTGAGAAGCAAGCGTTACCTTCATCCTGAGAGTGCAGTCACTTGGTGCCACTAGGAATCTTAAGGAGTTCTGCCCCAGCATGCTTTGAGATATTTTGACATTTATCATTAGTGGGTCTTGAAGCCACTTGAGATGATAAAATCAGTTGGAGTGGCTCTGTGTGGTAATGACAGCAGTGATCAACAAATTTTTCAGTTTAGTATTTGTTAAAAAAATCTCTAATACTGTTTCCAAGGGGAAAATGTGTATTAGTGGAAGCTAAAGCAGACCACAAGCCATGCTACTTAGAAGTGAATGACACAACAAGCTGCACCATGCAGATGATTAGAGAAATGTTATCCAGCTTGTGCCAGGGTTTAAAACAAGGTGCTGTTCTAATCATGCTGACTGACCATTGTGTGGTGTATTCCTACTACTTCCCTTCCAAGCTAGCTGAACTAAATGTGAGATAAACTGCTTGATTGCAATTGACATGTCTAATTTTAAAAATGGAAATACCAGGTATGGGGTCCATCGGTCAGGATCAGAACAATAGGGAGTTAACTCTTTCCTCCCATGCCATGGAGCCAGCAAAAGTGTCCTCTTTCTTGCTGAGGCTGCTGTATTCCACAAGGGGAAAACTTCCACTGTTCTTCATCCTGGGGCTAATAGCAGGGTCAAATTTCACTGGGGCCCTGATCTTGATTGTGCACCTTTCTTTTGCTAATTAAAAGTCACATTAATTGCTGCCATAGAGTCTACAGCATGTCTAATTTGGCTCCAACATTTTAACTTCCTTAAAATTTATCTGTGGTACAGGCAGTGGAATTGTTCAATTGCTTGGGTATTTGAGTCGCTAAGATGTAAGATGGTCCAGAGGATTGCATTTGTATCTGCACATCCCATGTTCTTGTCTGATGAAGAGTTCCTACAAGCTCACAAGCTTGCAGCTAGATTCCAAAATTCAATTCAGTAGTCACCTCTGAATTTTGGGGGGGGGGGGTTCTAATTCCTCTTAGATGGGGGTAGGAAACTTCATATCCTCCAGATCTTTTGTGCTGAGGTCTACTGTTTGTTCCAGTCAACGTGGCCAGTGATCAGGGATGATGGGAGCTGTAGTCAAAAGCATCTAGATATTTAAAGTAGAGACAGAAGACGTTAAAGAAAACTGGTGAAATTTATCATGTCCCATAGTTTTGACTAGGCAGTAATGTCTCAACAAAAAAATGGAAGGATATCTGTTGCTGCCCTCTCCAGAACAAAGCTGAAGATCCTTCTGTATTAGCTTCTCACAGTAAATCAGATCTGCCCTTTGATGGCAGAAACTAACAGCAAGGATAATAAATACATGAATAAAAATAGAGAAACAAGCACCACCCAACTATCCTTCCCTCCCATGCAGAGACATAATAATTAGGGAGGAAGATGGAAAGCAAACATTTTTCTGGCTTAATGTAGGTCACACAGATACCAGTACAGTGACCACACTATTAATAACAAAATAGATGTTATATTTCTTATGAGCTACTACTTGTTTCCAGGTAATCTGTAGGCATTTCATCTTCAGAATCAGTTGTTACTCTGGTGGTTATTAAGTGCATTACAAATTAACTTCTGCCCTTCTTTTCAATTCATATGTGGTGAAAAACACGTATCCAAACCCTTGTGTATGGATAGTTTTTGTGCAAACAGTAAAGTGTTGATGTGACCACTGCTGGTGAAAGTACTTGCTTTTGATCTTTCTGTGCAAATACAGGAAATGTTGACATACTCAGTGGCTGCTTCTCATGTTATATTTGAAACACGAGAATATTCCTTTGGACTAATTTAGCGTCTGAAAATGCCTTCTTGGAATTTTCAGAGGGATGGCTATGTTAGTCTGTTGCAGCAAATACACACACACACACAAAACCTTAAACAGCAGCAAATTTATTTTGGCATATGTTTTCATGGACTGCAGCACACACTACAGTTGCAGAAGTAGACATAGAAGTCTCAAGAGTATATTTCATGTGTCTTTTCCAAGATTAGTTACAGATATTGCCCATACCAAAAGACATGTTCAGACTTGTCAATGACTCACAGGAGTGTTCCTGTGTCTTTCAATTCTACCAATGGAACCATCCCTAAAGAATTGATTGTTAGCTAATAAAAGAGTGGTAAATAGAATATTAAAGGTACAAAATTCAGCGGTGAGCCTTGAGGCCTTATTAGTTTAGAAGACTGGAAGCAGCATCATTTCAAGTGTGCTACTGTAGCTTACCTTCTAGAACTCTTTTGGCATAGCAAATAGACCTAAAATTGTGAGTTCACTTGGATTTTGAAATTTCAAGTGGATTCTGTCACTCATATAGTTTTTACCCTCATTACAGTTTCCTATATTTTCTGTAACTTATGTATCTCCAGTAAAATTAGCTTCTCCACCTCCTCCTCCTCCTCCATCTTCTTCAATGCCAGAATACGTATCTCCTCCCGCTCAGGTGTGAGTGGGTGAACATGTTCTTAGCAGAGACAATGGATGCTTAGCTAACAGGATTTATGTCTGTTCATAATCATCAGTTCTTCTTACCACAATGAGATTTTTAAAATGAGTATGTTGACATAACCTTTATTGCATATGTGTCCTGCATGCACAGCGGCATATCACATGGATTTACATGCCTACTGTGTTCCTGGTAAGGGTAAATGTACCAGAAATAACATTAAAATACTGTTTTGATGGGGAAAAAAATCTGGTTCCATTGTCTGGCAAAAGCCTTCTCCTCATATTCTTAACCCTCTTTATAGTCAGGGAGAAATACAATTTTCATTCAACATTGATGTTTCCTTTTCATCCTTAAAAGCTAATTTTTTTCTTGCAGCAGTTTTGGTGGAAATTATGTATCACTTGTGATAATTCATTTTAAAAATTCCTGAGCTGTGTGGCATACTTTCATGAAAATTCATTTAGATAAAATTAGATATTATTGTTTAATGAGGTGGCATTTCAATTTAGACCTTGCATCATGCATATACCAAGAGTTTTTTATGGAATAGTTAGGTTCATTTGAGTAATAAAGGCTGAATCATGGGGGCTTTAATTCTTAATCGCTGTGAGGATTGTTATCTGTGGGATGTGAGCTGTCTTAGTGGTATTCAATCAAGTGTCCACTTAGCCGTGACCAGAAGTAATTGCTCCCAAGTGGGTTGCACAATGACCTGTTAATACTTGCTTTGACCCTGTGACCTTGTCTGCCCTATTGTTTAGGATTTTATAGCAAGCGAGTCTGCATTTCTGTGGGGTCAAGTAGATATCTGAGGTCAAACATTTTCTGATTACTACACAGTGTACAGTGTAAGGGTACTAGAGGCAGTTGCATAAAATAGTCACTGCTTTGTGTAGTATACCCAAGGAAAACAGTTTGAATGTTCCTTCTTTCCCACTGCAAGTGAAAAGTTTAATATTTTACCAAAAGAAGTTAATCTTATAAATTTGCTATGAATAATACATAGGTAATTACTAATGTCTTTAAACACTTGTGTTTTAATTGACTTGTGTATTTTTCTGGTAGTTGCATGTTGTTGGGGAAGTTAGTTTTTACTGAACTGATGAACTGGAAAGTTGAGTTGACTAGGGTCTGACTCTGTCGCTCCCGCCCTTTTGAGAGCTGGATTTGTTTCCAGATTGCGTTAACACTAAGTGCAAGATTTAAATGATATTAGCCAAGTTTAACTTTTTTCTTATATTCCATTAAACCTTCAAAATTGTTTTCATGTTTTTGTTGTTTTTACTTTCAGGTTGTTTGTACATACTGTATTTATTGTATTGATTATATTTAGCATGGAACCATGATCATAATGTACTTTGAAAACATAAGCAATTTCTTTCAGTGTAGGCAGTTGGAAAGCTTTTTTCTTAGCTACGTCTGGCAAATACAAGATTGTAAAATGAGGCCTTGATATTGTTTGTATATATTACTCTATGTTCATGTTTTGTTTACTAAGCCTACTAGTCAAAACACTTTTTTACGTATTTCTCAGCCTTGTACTAATAACTTCCTCCTCCTTTGCTTTACCCCTGCAGTGGAAACAAATCCATAGTCATCTTTCTATATTTTATCATATAGAGATGTTTTAGATGTTCCGTTTCAGACAACTACCAGTGATAGAAATGGTACACAAATAATTTAATTAATGCTTTTTTCTATCCATATATCCAAGTTAGTGTGTTTAGGAACATGCAAACTAGCAAATTGAAAAAGCAACAGATGAGAAGTATGGACAAAGAATACATGTTGGCTTGTTCCCAAAGAGGAAGTACCAGCTCAGATGCAACCTTCTCTAATCTGGCATTCACCAAAAGTGTTGGATTACTGCTTCCATCACTGGCCAGTTATAGCCAGTGGGCACTCTGGCTGAGGATAATGGAAACTGTAGTCAGACATCTACACCATGAATAGAATGGTGTAAAATGGGGTCTTCCAACAGCAGGTGGTTGGACCTGATGGCCTTCATGGCCCATTCCAACTTTACTCTTCTGTGATTGTGGGATCTGGAGAGCTCAAAGTTGGGAATGGCTACTTGAATGAGGTTAAATTACAGGAAGCTACATTTTGGTTGAATGTTAAGAGATAGTATTTGATGGTCATGCAGCTTGACTATCGAACTATAGCAAGAGGTGGAGGGCAGCAGAGCAGTGGTGATTTCATTCTTCTTTGGGGCTTTCCAGTAGAGGCTAGAGCTCTGGCTTTCCATAGGGGCTGGTGTAGATGGCTTGCATGACCTGTCCAATTATATAATTACACTGATCCTCCCAGTGCTAGCTTTTTCCCTTCTTGTGGAAACACAGTATTCTTTTCGCTTATAAAAATAAAAAGCTCTTCTAAGCAGTTAGCTCATGAAATTTTAGTCTGAAGAAAAGTTAAAAAACTCCATTTATAGATCAAGATTAATGCATTACTGAGCATGTCCCTTTGTGCTTTGGGATACTGGAGGAAGTGATGTTGGTATTACAGCTAAAAATGAATCTTCACTTTTTGTATTTTTGATGGTTGTAAATTGTATGTTTTGTTAAAGGTCACAAACTAAACATTTGATATATAGGTCTGAATGGCACTCTTGGCTACTTTCTCAAGCAAGGTCATGGGTTTATATATTATTGTTATTGCTATTGTTATTGTTATTGATAATAATAATTCATTTCTATACTGCTCATAGCTGAAGCTCTCTGGGGCATTTTCTATAAAGGTTATTATATCTCCACCAATTCTTAAAAGGCACTCAAATGTCCTTCTACATTTATTCTCACAACAGGACTACTGCAAATCCGAATCCCTGTATTCTTACATTTTAACTGACTTTAGTTAGGCTGAGAGAGAGTAACTAGTAGCCCAAGGTTATTCAGTGAACTTTGTGGCTGAGTGGTGATTTGAGGCCGGATCTTTTGAACTGCCACACTACACTTTAACTGCTCATTCTGGTTATCAGAATGAATTAATTCATATGAGTTTGTGGTAGATGGGTAGGCACAAACTTTGTGTGGAATTAGAATGTTTCTTTGTCATTAACAATGTGGTAAGTAGAGATAACTGGATGGACTGATCAGTAGGGTGGAGGGCAGGTCTGTGGAAACAGCCAAGTGTGCACAAGAGCCAGAGCAATCTTTGAAACCCTAGCAGTCACCAAACCCATGCAACAGAAAGAGAAAATGGATGCACAAAACATGCAGAAAAGGGTGGAAAATCACACAGTCGCACAGAAGTACTCCTTTGGACCCATATTCTGTTGTCCCAGAAACAACTCACAATCCACAGAGAATCAAGTGTTTCTAAGATGATAAGTGAGAAGGGAGAATCTGCATAGCCATAATAACAAGGATAATTATCATAATTACATAATAGATGATATTTTCAGAGCCACAAAGAATACCAGCCTTTGGAACGAGTTCTGAAAGCATCCAAAGAGTCATGTCCTTGTAAACCCATCACAGAAAATCCACCAGAGCAGCACAATGCAAAATTCCAGATTATTCGTCTCTTGTTTGAAATAAGCACTGGATTGTTCAGGAGAAAGCATGGTGATCATATCCTTTCGGAAGCCATCAGGAACCATTTATGAAACATACAGACACCCCCATTACAACACAGATACACAAGCACTCTCCTCATTCACACACACAAACTGCAGAGGATACATCTCAGAGTGTGTGCATGTGTGCATGCACACACACTGAGAACACACAAAAACACATATAATGCACTTCCTTGGGAAAGAAGGGTCTGCTGTGACTGACTAGCTCAAGCCTACCTCTTTTTTAAAAGAATTTTTCCTATACAAGGGAAGAACACCCAAACGTGACCGCAAACAGATGTTTGCCTTTCCCTATACATAAATGTTCTTTGAACGTACATTGCCCTTTTGTTGTTACGTTCCGTCAAGTTGTCTTCGATTTGTGGCGAGCCTGGGCATGAAACCCTCCAAAATGTCCTGTCCATGATAGCTCCATTCAGCATTCTAAGTTCAAGACCACAGCTTCCTTTATTGATTTCAATCCATCTTGCATGTGGTCTTTCCTTTTGTCTTCTGTCTTCAACTTTCCGTAACATGATTGTCTTCTCGGGTGAGTCTTGCCTTCGCACAATGTTTCTGAAGTATAATGAGGCCGTGCTTTACCAGCAGTTCCTGATTCCAGTGTGACAAAGCAGCAGCTGGTCAGAAGCCAAGGGTGTGGCAAATAATGGTATTTTTTTAAAGGTACCGGGGATGAACATAGGAGCACATGGATGCAGCAGGCAGTCCCTGGAGAACCCTCTTAATAGGGTCACCACTGCTTGTAGTTGTATCAATCAACATTTATTGTACAGTTATAGACCTATAAAAGCAATACAAACAAGGCAGCTAAAGAAACACAGAACGTAATTGTTACAAGCTACACATGTTGAAAATGCAATCTAAAAACATAAAAAGTTACCATAGAGGTGAAGGAATATCTTATGAGACCTTATGACAGAAAAGATGAATTTAGCCACTGTCTCTGTTGTCTAATTTATGTCACCCAGAAAATATTGCAGATATCTTTTCAGTCACATTGCAGGGTATTTGCTCATAATAGGACTAAATAATCTGTTATATTCTTGCCTATGAAGAGAATCGAAAAACAAACAAACCCATGCTTCAAACATTAAACTATTTCATCACTACAGGGGCATATCTGATCTTCATATGGGATACCCTGAAAAGGTACTTCCAATTTTGCAGAAAGAAGGCAATCTAACCCTGAGGAAAAAATGACAATCCTGGGGAGCAGGCAGATTATCAAGATAACTAGGAAATGTAAATCAAGATATATTGAAGAAGAAGAAGTTCTGCAAGCATTTGATGAAGAATATTGAAGACCAGCATCTTTTATTGGTGGTTAGAATAGATTTAGCAGCACAGTAATCTTAAGAACTAAGAAAATACATAGAAAGGTCTAGTAGAAACATTTCAGTAGTAAAACTTTAAACTATGAACTAATAAAAACATCTTTTTAATACATTGGCAAACCAACACAATGGTTCACATCATCTTAGAGGATGACCATCTTGATTACTAACCTCCAGGATCAAAGGCAGGAGGCCTCTGAATACCAGTTGCTAGGGAACCATGTCAGCTAAAGCTACGTGAAAATCTTATATTTTCCCCTTCTGCATTCACCTCCTACTGACTAACATTATGCAACTTGTTTTTGTTTTGCAATGTACTAATTCACATGAAGTATGAGACTAGCTGTCACTCTATTGTCCAATGATATGGTGTGATGGAAATCCTTAAAACTAAACCCTAGGCAGCCAGTAAAATGGCATCATTTGAATATAAAAAACTTCCTTTAGGAAAGTGGACAGAGATGCCTCCTTCAGTCTTTCTCTGGAGCCAGTCATGTAGAACTGTACCTGTTGTACCCCAGAGCAACCTGTATGACAGATAAATCCAGTCTTCCAGTGGAGATGGCAGAGACTCTGGCAAAAAGGGATATAGTGCTCTGAGATACATTGCTTTCTTCACCACAGATCTTAGAAGAGCATGCTTCAGATCATATAGGAAACCTGTGTAAGAGATTATTCTCTCATTCCCTCATTTTGCCTTACCATCTGAAGTGCTCTGTGTACATCAACACAGGAAGACTGGCAGGCGCATAGACCCTCAGGAAACACAGTCCTGAAATCAATGAAACAAAAAAAAGCACATTCCATGTTACTTTGATCAGATTTTGCTTTAGCTGTAGATTGATGGTCAAGCTATACATTACATTAAAGAAGAAATTAGGTGCAAAGTTTGAAATTTTTTTGCATTTGTTTTTACAGTCAAGAGGGTGTCAGCTTTTTTCTTGGTCTTTCCCACAGGAAACTCAAGTTTCAATTCTTCTCTTGCCCTGGGTGGTGTGCATGCATGCACATGCTCACACATGTACACACACCATGTGGCAGTGTGGCTTTGGAAGAAAGAAAAAATAAAGACATAATTGCTAACTGCATTTTTAAAGTAATGTGCAACTTAGCCTCCTAAGGCAAAAAGGATATTGCTCATTGAACACTGGATCGTATTACGTTACTTATGCTACATTGCTGTTGAAAAATCCCCCTGCTTCGCCCTGTTGAAACAAACTAAAGCCCTGCTAGAGCAGGCAAAAGACCCATCTAGTTCAGTATTCTGCTTCCCACAGTGCCCAAAAGGTGTCCCTGGGAAGCCCACAAGCAGCATATGAGAGTGATCACTGCCTTCTGCTCCTGCTTCTAAGCTACTTGTGTTGCTTCATATATTGGAAGCTAGTTGTCAAGTTGGTCATCAAGTTATTTCTTAGCATTATCTGAAGGGTATGTGGCATTCTCAAGAGGAATCTGAGTGATTCTTCATATGGTGGTTTTCATAAATATCCATGACATTGGAGAAAAGTAAAAAAGAATTTCATATTTAGATTTGCAGTTTAAGGATATGAGTGATGCTAGCTCTTTTTCTTGTTTCTGGTTTTCTGCACATTTGTGTCTTGATGTCACAACTGTTGATTTGATACCTGTTCTATGCATTGTGTCATATTTTATTCTGGTACACTGATGTACTTTCATCTTGGTATCCATAAGCCATGATCCAATTCAAACATATTGTAAATAAAGTCATGTTAAATGAATGATGTGGTACTGCCTTATTTAAAAGTTCTTTGTGGGTAGCCATTAGATATATCAAGATTATCTTGATAGTAGAGTAATGAGGACTGTGCAATATAAATTACATGAGGAGAACTTACTAAACTTATGAATTTCTGTATGAATTTCGTATTTGGAAAAAAAATGCCAATGCATTTTTTCCAAGATGACATATTTTGGAATAATTATATTTCAGTAACTTTGTTTTGTATCAGTGATGCAGTGTAGCTTCTTTCCAGCAGAGGGAATGCAGGACTTGTTAATAAAGCGGAAAAGCTGCCTCTGTGTGGGCATGCTACCAGGCAATGAGGAGTCCGTATAGGTGGATTCAATTTGTTCTGAGGGTCCAAATGATACAGTCACACGACAGATTCCTCATTAACGAGATGGATTAGAATGTGTACCATGACTGATGCCTACCCTGAGTAATACTTTTAAGAGCTCATTCCACTAGAGCTGTTGGACACATCTTGGGTGGAGGAGAAAAATTGGCGCCTGCAGAGGATATTTGTAGAAAGTCATACTTCCACCATATGTTAGTAGAAGTCTCTTTGGATGCAAATTTTGGATAGAGTTTTCATTGTTGCTGCAGTCTGGTTTGTCCTTTTTCTACCACCCACTCTGAATCACACGAACTACTTGGAATATTCGCCTAGTTTTTCCTGAAGGATAGTAGGAAGCCTATTCTTCCCCCCTCCCCCCATCTTACTTACACATCTGTTTTTTTCTGTCCCTTGTTCTTTCTGTTCCTGTTTTGATAAACAAATTCCACAGAAGATTAGTTTTGTGCTAGTGTGGAAAAAGTATTGGGTCAAGCATCTGAAGATCTCGCACAATTATTAAATGAATGAAAATGATAGAGAAACTGAGGACATTTACCATGTCCAATCAATCCAGTATTTCTGCCTTGCAACAAATCATTCTGTAGGATGGAAAATGTCCTTTTAATTTTTAATAGCTTTGCCATGAACTTTTATGAGGCAATAATCTGGTTCCTGAGTGGATAAAGGATGAGGTTACAGGCCAAGTACCTTGTTTTCCTCAAAGGTAAAGGTGAACTGATAACAAAAAGAAGCAGGACATAGTGTTCCACATTTTTTCTTTTTATTCCCTCAATTGTTGAAATGACTACTTGTAAAGAAGTGCTTAACGTATTAAGTGTGAGGTATATCATAGTGAACAGCTGAAAGGACTACATAAGTAAGCATAAAAAGCATGTTGGTGTGAAGAAAAAACTCCTGATGTGCTGCTGATAATTTGAGTATCCTCAAGATGCCATGTGGCATTTGAAGTAGTGAGTATTATGCAAGGTCACTGTGCTGCCATTAGTGGCTTGGGCTCATTTGCAGTTTTATTTGTATAAAAAGAAGTCTGTAATCTATACCTACTTTTCTGGAAGTAAGCTTTGTTAAACCCAGTGAAGCTTGCTTCTGAGGAGACATATATAAGATTTTGCTGCAAGGTTTCAGACTTTACTTGGGAATAAAAAGGTAAAGGTAAAGGTTTCCCCATGACATTACAGTCCAGTCATGTCTGACTCTAGGGGGCGGTGCTTATCTGTTTCCCAGCCAAGGGAGCCAGCGTTTGTCCGCAGACAGTCTCCGTGGTCATGTGGCCGGCATGACTAAACACCAAGGTGCACGGAACACTGTTACCTGCCCACCGAAGTGGTACATATTTATCTATTTGCATTTGCATGCTTTGAACTGCAAGGTTAGCAGGAGCTGGGACAAATGGGAGCTCACCCCATTGTGCAGATTTGAACTGTCAACCTTTCGATCAACCAGCCCAGCAGCTCAGCAGTTTAAACCACTGCGCCACCTACATCCCTTACTTGGGAATAAGCTCTCCTAAACAGAGGAGATCTTCTCAATAAACATTCTTTCCTCACACTATTACATGCAGGTGTGGCACACGGAGGTAGTATGATGTGGTCATGGCTAGGAGCCATTGATAGCTTTATGCTCTATCAGTTTGTCTAATTGTCCTTTGTAGGTGGACATCACTACATATGTGTTATACAATGCATGCTTAAACACATAGTTTAAGTATGTGTTGTATAAATAAATACTTCTTGACTCTGACCAGTATCTCCCATCATCAAGCTTAATTGGTTGACCATGAGATCCTAATATTATGAGAAAAAACCCCCCAAAACAGAAAGTATTTTAGTCCAGACATGACAAATTCAAAAGAAATAGAATGGCTTTAATACTGAGGCAAGGTAGCACAGGCAGTAAGGGGCTACAAATGCAAAATCTGACCAATTAATATCAATCAGAATTAATGGAAAACCTATCAACATAACCACCATTCAAGTTTTTGCACCAAAAACAGATGCTGAAGAAAAAGAAACAAAAAATATAGGTGTTCATGAGGAAATACTATGCCAAAAGAGGACATGCTGCTAATCCTAGGTGATGAATGCAAAAGTAGGAAACAAAGCAGGACTAAATGTTGTAGGTAAATTTGGCCAAGAAATAACAAATGAAGCAGGAGAAAGATGTGTAGAATTTTGTGAAACCAACAACTTGTTCCTTGCAAACACATACTTAGAGCAATCACACAGTCGAATGGTTGCCTGTATGTCATCAGATGGAAAGTACAGAAATCAAATATATTATGTAACTGGAATCAGAAGGTGAAGAAAGTGTATTCTTGCTGCCTAAACAAGACCAGGAGCAGACTGGTGGTAGTGACCATCAGCTCTTATTTTCAAAAATCAGAGTCCAGCTGAAAAAGATCACCAACAGAAACATAGTGCCAATATATGACTTAAGTAATATCCCTGAAGAACTTGAAGTCCATATAAAGAACAGATTTGCATTGTTCAACTTATTGACCATGAGCCAGAAGAACTATGACTGAAGCCAGAGACATTATTGGAGACGGATGCTATGAGACAATTCCTGTAACAACGAGAAAGAATTCATGAATGGATGACAGAAGAAACACAGTTGCAAAGAACAGGTGAGAAGCAAAAGCAAATCATGACAGGAATAGGGTCAGAATCCTGAATGCAACTTTCCAGTGAGTATCACGTAGAGACAAAAAGAACTATTACAATGATTAGTGCAAATAAATAGAAAAAAGCAACAATCTCTTCAACATTTCATTGCTGCAAAAAGAAGGCAGTGGTGAGAAGGGGGTGGATAGAGATATTTCAGGTTTTTCCACTTTCATGGGGTTCCTGTGCCCCTGGCCCCTGTGAATGTAGAGGGCTATGTGTGAGCCAACTTACACACAAACTTGAATGAAGGACACATTTCCATTTTCTCAGGAATGGATCTTGTTTGTAACCTGAGGACCACCTGTGCTTTGAAGAACCTGCGGTATTAGTGAAGTGAAAGCTGCTCTGAAAGCAGAGTAAAGCACCTGAAGTAGATAAGATACCGATAGAACTATTCCAAGCTCCAAAAAATGAATCAGTCCACATCTTCACAAACACGTGTCAACAAATATGGAAAACAAAACAATGACTGGAAGCCTTCAATATGTGTTCTGACCCTCATGAAAAGAGATGCAAAAGAATGCGGAAACCATAGGACCATTGCATTAAACTCCAATGTCAGTGAAATGCTTGAAGTGTTGCAAGAAAGAATACTACCCCATATGGAGCAGGAAATGCCAGTTGTCCAAAAGGAAGAGGCATTCAGGATCATACTGCAAATATATGTTGCCTACTGGAATACACCAAAGAATTTTCAGAAGGGATCAGTCTATGCTGTATAGGCTACAGCAAAGCCTTTGTGTCCCAAAAGAAATGGGTGTGCCTTGGCACTTGATTGTCCTGATTCGTAATCTATCATTGACAAGAACCTACAGTTAGGACAGAGTACAAAGAAACAGAATGGTTTCCCATAGGCAAAGGTGTTAGACAAGGATGCATTTTATCTCCCTATCTGTTCAGTCTGTATGCAGAACATATCATAGGGAAAGCTGGATTAAAATCAGAGGGTGGAGTGAAATTTGGCAGAAGCAACATCTCTAATTTAAGAAATGCAGATGATGCCATACTACTGGCAGCAATAAATTGACACACCTCCTGATAAAAGTGAAAGAAGAAAATACAAAAGGACTGCAGCTGCATGTTAGGAAAACAAAAATCGTGTCCACAGAAGTATTACGGAACTTTACTTCTAATAATTAAGAAATTGAAATGATGAAAGAATTTGCATGCCTCAACTCAGTCATCAATTCAGATGGAGATTGCAGCCAAGAAATTCAAAGACTGAGCCTTGAAAGGGCAGCAATGAAGGAACTAAAAAAGATGATTGAATGTAAGGATGTTTCACTAGAGACCAAGGTCAGGATCATTCAAACCATTGTTTTCCCAGTCACCATGTATGTGTGTGAAAGCTGACAGGAAGAAAATTGATCCCATCGAAACATGGGAAGTGCTGGAAGAGTGCCTTTGAACTGACTAAAAGACAAACAAGTGGGTCCTAGATCAAATAAAGCCATAAGTTTACCTGGAAGCAAAAATCACAAAAGTGAGGTTATCAGACATTATGATAATACTTTCTGGAGAAGGCAATCATATTAGGGAAAGTCTAAAGCAAAACTGAAAAGGATGACCAAATATGAGATAGATTGAATCCATATAGGAAGCAACAGCCTTGAGCTTGGAGGATCTGAATGGAGCTGGCATGGACATGACATTTTGGAATTTCTGTGAATTGCGACAGCACCACTGAGAACCTGGCTGAGATTAACTAAACCAAAATCAGACCTGCAATCTACTCAAGCCAGTCATTCATATCAATCATTTATGTATCATTTCAATTTGCTGAATAACAAGTAATTTCTGGGTGGAGTATAAACACCTAAATGAATAAAATGCATGACAGTGCAGGAAGAATACACAACTAGTTATGCTGTGTTAAATCCTGAATTATTATTGTTCCATCCATTAGGGAGTTGACATGGTATGGGGCATTATTAACTACAAGAGACTGCCAAGGCACTAAGAAATTTCCAGAGTTGAAGGAGGCCTTGAAGTGGGAACTAATACTTGTTCTCCTTTTTTCTCATTCAGCGTCCATGTACATATTTTTTCCTTCCCCAATGTAGCTCTATCCTTTGGAAAAACTTCTGAAAATAATTCCACCAAAATGCCCATAAAAGGTTTTGAAAGCTCCTGAAAGCAAAGGTCGTGGAATCTGTTGGCTTCAGTGCAAGCTGCACATTACCCTTATTGCATAGTGCACAGCTACTTTGGGATGGGATAGGTGTTTTTACTCAAAAAATGAGCACAAAAAACCTGAGCTGGATTAAAACCCTAGTGTGAAATTAGTGGGGCCTTTGTCTTCTGCTCCAGTTCTGATTCAGATTGGGCTAGGAAAAAATCTGATTCAGATTTCACGTAGAAAAAAAGCCCCTATTAATTTCAGTGGGAGTTCCTTCTCCTCATGTTAATCCTTGTATGTCTGTCAAGATCATTTATGCCCCCCTCCCCCCCGGAAGTCCTTGCTGGAACTTGTTGGGATACTGGTCTTGCCTTTTGAATTGCATTTTGAAGCCACGGATTCTGCTGGTACCTACTGCAGTGATTTTAATGGGTTAACTATGAAATTGGGAAAGAATTGTTTCTTTTTTATGTGAGATATAGCAGGCTGTCTTTTTAGATGGAATAGTTCATTTTCAAAAACAATATGCTTATTTGCTTTAGTCTTTTAAAATCCTTCTGGAAAGTTCTGTATTGCAGTGTAACTTCGTGAATTTCAGGAGGGACGCACCTTCCATTCACATTACTCTTCAGTGTAATATTTCTGTAGTTTTTCCTTGGTTTTTACATTGTGATGATGGAGGAAACACAAGTATGTATTGGTGATGTACCTTTGGTTAGAAAACACTAATGAATAACCCACATGTTAGTTGAGCTCTGGGATGGAGTGGACAGCTATGAATATGATACTGGTCAGGCAGTTTCATATGTTACTTGTTTTTGAACCCTGTGTGTGTGTACTCTATTGACGGTCAATATATTAGTTGTTTTACTGACTGTTAATAGAACAGGATAGGCTAGTACATGATAATATAATTCTTACACAAGTTTAGTTGCTAAACTCAGGAGACCCTCTGGCAATTGTGGACAAATCTGTTTTGTATTGTTACTTTATTCTACTGCTGTCTCAGATGACTAGGTATCATTTCCAATCATATTTTGTTATTCTGCTGTTTGCTGTAACATTAATCTGCATAAACTTGTAAGACGGGGTGAATAAATAAGCATTATACTGGCTGAATAATGCTTATTTATTTGTGACCTGATGCTTTTGTAATACTGCTGAGCAAAGTTGCAATGCACAGTCATTTGTGGTTGCAATTTGTGGGCATGGCATCTCTCTAACACACACCTGCACTTTTCTTATATGTGAGCTTCATTGCTTAGTGTCCTATTCTACAACATTTAAAAGCCTACACAGAACAGAAGATCCTGAAATTGAACTGCAGTAATGCTGAAGAGTGCTGGATTCAGGAAGCATCATGAATAACAAAATTTTATTTGGTGTAACAGGAGAAGAAGAAGAAAAAAACTACAAATGAATAAACACAATACCACACTCTTAAGAATATAATATTGGAAATTGTATGGCATCATCGCCCTGAACATTTACAATTCATATGACTTGTCAAGAATAATTTTCTTCATCTTTGAAGCAGTAGTGAGCACTGGTCTAGCACTTTCTTCTCATTGCCTGGTGCCCTCCAGATTTTTGAACAATATGACCCAGTATTTCTCACAGTTGGCCAAGATAGTTCGGCCTGAAGTCCAGCACTAGAGTTGTCGGTTGGGAAAGACAACTCTACCAAGTAGCAGTGAACCCTGTGTGGTGCGTTTTTAGGAGTGGAAGAAATGGGCATACTTAGTCAGAGTTTAGAATTCTAGAGGAGCCTGGACTACTCACTTTACTTTTCACATTTTTATCACACTATTTTTACACCAGCTAAAATACAAGATTTACATGGCTTGAATTTTGAACTGCAGCAATGGTTTTTCTTTGGAATTGCCTATTTTTTTCTGGGATAGCATGTATTGTATATATGTGCACAGGAGAAGCAGTAGCTTCTTAGTATCATTAGAAACAGACCCACCATTTTTGGTAGATTTGGTGATTGAGAAGACTCTTTCCTTGACATTTCTGTTCTGTTTAATGGTTGTTAGGGCTCTCTCTGACTATTGTTACCAGTGTAGAAGGCTCTTGGGCTAACAGCTATTACAAGTATGAGAACATGGTTAATATGGGTAGGGGATGATTTACTCAACCTGTAGTCCCCTTCTAAGCTGTGTGTAGGCAACACACAGTAGACTCAGGTAGCTTTACAAATAATTAATTTCCGAGGAGTTGTATGGCACTGTTTCTGCTCCAAGACTTGTACTAAGAGAGATTGGCATGATGCTTCATGTGGGCCTATTGCAACAGCTAAACATTTCAGTTCATTTAAAATGAATAATACATCACTGTCCAGCTTTCGCACACATACAATGTGATTGGGAATACAATGGTTTGAATGAGCCTGACCTTGGTCTCTAGTGAAACATTCTTACACTTGATGATCTTTTCTAGCTCCTTAATTGCTGAGCCTTCTAAAGCTCTGTCTTCTTTGGGTTTCTTGGCTGCAATCTCCATCTGAATTGATGGAGATACATATGTTTCTCTGTATTCTGTCCTAACTGTAGGTTGTTGTCAGTGGTGTCAGTGAATCAGGACACTCAAGTGCTGAGTCACACCCATTTCTTTCTGGACCATTTATAGCTTCTCATCATTCACACATTCAAAGGCTTTGCTGTAGCCTGTACAGCATAGACTGATCTTTTCTGGAAATGCTTTGGTGCCTTTCAGTATCCAATGTATATTTGTGGTAGGATCTCAAGTGCCTCTTCCCCTTGAATTTCCTGTTGATTTCTTGAACCTTCTGGAAGAAGTCTCTTGTTTTTCCCCCTTTGTTGCTTTTTTCTGTTTCTTTGTACTGATTCTAATAGTTCTTTTTGTCTCTGAGTGATACTCACTGGAAAGTTGCATTCAAGATTCTGAACCTATTTTTTGTCACCATTTGCTTTTGCTTCTCACCTGTCCTTTGCAACTGTGTATCTTCTGTCATCCATTTAAGTTTATTTTTTCTTGTCATTAGAGAATTGTCTTTTGCCATCTGTCTCTAATAATGCATCTGGTTTCATTTCATAGTTCTTTTGGCTTGCTGTCAGTTAAGTTGAGCAATGCAAATCTGTTCTTTATGTGGACTTCAAATTCTTCAAGGCTGTTACTTAAGTTGTATTTTGGCACCATGTTTCTGTTGGTGATCTTTTTCAGCCTGACTGTGACTTTGGAAATTAAGAGCTAATGGTCCTTACTGCACTCGGCTCCTGGCCTTGTTTAGGCAGCAAGAATACAGTTTCTTCACCTTCTGATTCCAATTACATGACATATTTGATTTCTCTATTGGCAATCTGGTGAAGTCCCTAGTCCTTGATAAACTGCACTACTGCTAGTATCAGCATCATACCCCATCTGTATTTCCCTAAAACATCACACCGCTATACCAGTAACATATACCAGTGGAGTATACTGCAGAGGTGACATATACTGCTCTAACCTTCCACTCTGGCAAAATGGGAATAACAACTTTGGGCTATTTTGCAGAGCTTAATTAACCCAACAGTTTCTCCAACATATTCCTGTCCATTGCTGTATAGCTTTAATAATGATTAACTTTATCTGAACAAGGTGTTGGCTTTTTTTAAAAAAAATTTGATAGCCATCACTGTGACTTCAGTATTGGGCAAAACACTGAAAGATGGAAGCAGGTTAGTTTGTCACAATAAAAATGGGCAGAATAGTGGCCAAATGCTCTGGTTCGTATTCTGGGTTCTACAAATACTAAATACTTCTTTTTCTTTTTTCTTCATCGTCATTATTTCATTTCGATATTGCTGATCAGCTGAAACTTTCTTGGACTCTTACAATCATTCATAAACGGAAGTACAATAATAAATAAGTAATGACAATAAAATATGAATACAATAAAATATAACCTAAAATTCTAATATATAAAATTTAAAGCAGTTTAAACAGCTTAAAACAATTTTAATAAAAACGGAACTGTTAAAGCAGTTGAACTGTTCCATCACATGCCATTAAATGCCTGGGAGTAGAGGGCCTTGCCCTGTATTGGTGCAAGCTGGTCCTCAGTGGGGAGATCATTCCATAATTGAGGGGCACCACTGAGAAGGTCTTTGTCCTCGTTGCTTCCCTCTGAACGTCGTTTGGAGGTAGCAGTTGAAAAAAGTCCTCAAATGTAAATTGTAGCAGCTGAGTGCATTTTGATCAGGAGAGGAGTGCTGTCGGTTATTGTAATCCCAAGCAGTATTAGTCATTATACATTAGAATTAGCACCTTGAGTTGGACTCAGAAAGGCACTCCGTGCAGGTTTTACATATTTGAAATTTCTGGTCCCAATTATTAACCTGGCTGTTGCATTTTGCCATCGTTTCTGAACAGTCTTTAAAAAATTACAGTGGGAATCTGTAGATTATGGCTCATGGGGTGAGGGGACGGCATCCCTTTGGCTTTCCTGAAGATTTATAACTTTAGATACAAAGAAAGAGGACCTACAAGTATGGGACAAAAATGTGAATCCACATGATGAGAAGCCCCCATTCGAATGGCCAGGCCTACAGCACTGCCAAGATTGCAAGCAAACAGTGCCTTGGGACTAGTAAGGGGCTTCACCACAGGCTAGTTCTGTTGGCCGGTTCTAATGATCTATCAGTACCAAAAGATCTTTAGGGAAGCTTCACAGTCCCACCTTGTATTAGTAGATTCCCCTTTGAGGGTATCCATTTTGTAACTGGAAGAAAGGGGCAGGGGAGTTGCCCATGAGACTTTTTCTCATTGTCTAGTCAATGTCTGTGTTGTTATAATAGATATTTATAGAGTGGTCTGTTTGTCTAATTAGCTACTGAGTTTCTGTTATTGCTGGAGAATTTCCAGTAGCCTTTTAAAATAGAAAACTTACTAATTTTCCAGACCTCTCTTGAGGACTTGTGCTTCTGTTCAGCTCTTCTGGAACTTTTAAACCTTAATTTTCATTAACTTTGTTTTCATTTGTATGCCAGGTATACTGAAAGAAATTTGGGAGTGTGAAGCTATTTTACCTGTCATTCATCCAGGAAGTATGTGATGGCTATTTTTTTCCAGTTGCTATCATTTGATAAAGATATAAAAGGGAAGAAGCACAGGTGAAGTGGGCCACTTAACAAGTACAGTAAAACTAGACAAATTGATATTTATCCTTACACACTCCTCAAGGGGGCTTCCAGCAATTAAGACCCATTATAAAATGAAAATATCAAAAACTATATGATAATAGACTGACAGGTTGAACAGACAGGATAGGCATGGGAGATGAAATTATCTACTGGAATAAAAAGTACAGGAATAAAAAGCCTGTTGAAGTATAAAAGAAGAAAGATGACAAGAAGGAAGGCCAACTGAACCTCACAGAAAAAGGATTCCATAATACGGTCATGACCACTGAGCAGGCTGTTTTTCATATCCCCATCAACCAGACCTCTGTCAGAGATGAGCCATGGAGAAGTATCTGTCCAACAGGCATTGGAGCACAGACAGACAGATACTGGAAGACACAGTCCTTAAAATATTCAAAGTCCAAGCTGTTTATGGACTTTAAAAGTAATCAGTTTTGGCCCAGAAGCCAAATGATAACCAATGCAGTGTTGCAAATTCTTTTCATTTTTAATTTGAGTCTTTCAACTTGGGAAATTGAAAATTAAAGAAAATATATTAATGTCATAGGACATCTGTTAATATGGTCTTTTTATGCAAAGTGTATACTTCCCCTGTAATCTATTGAATTGTTCTAGAACATACGGTAAAGTGTTTTTTCTCCAATTTATTTATAAATTGATTAAACACATAATAAAATAATGTACAATTTTACAATAACATGTCTACAAATAAAATTAAAGTAAAATGAACAGTATAAAACTTCATTGGGATTTCTTGCTTTTTATTTTTAATTTTTGTGCAATTTTGTGGATGCATTAGCAGTTTGCTGACATTCTGTTATGGGTCATGTATTCACACACACACACACACACACACACACACACACACAGCATTGCCATTGAAATGCTTATGTGTATAATAAAGAATGTGACTTGGGAATGTGAAAATCCTTTGATCCTTAAATTTGGTCTGGATGCTTTTGACATTTTTTTTTAATCTAGTGTCCTGTTTTAACAGAAGAGTAACATGCTGGTTTATTGTATCAGAAATGCTGCAGTGAGGGCTATATTCATCTTTTGCTCTGTTCTGCTTATTCTATAATATTTTTGATCAACTTTTCTGACATTGAAATTCCATTTTTATAACACAACTGTAGTAATGTAGGTGTGAACAATGTTAATTCCTTTATGAACAATGTAAAACCTGGATGGAAGTATAATTTTGATTATCTAGCTATTTTTTATACTCTTGAAATATAAAAAGAAAGAACCATAATAAAGTGGGATTTGAAATTGACCTTCACCAACAATAAGAGAATGATGATAATTGTAAAGTTTCTCTTCTTTGGAAATTGATGCATTATTTGATTTGCTATTGCTTACAGAACAGACAGCAAAAGTAATATGAATAGTAAAATGCAAAATCTGGGTTTGTCATTTTGAAAGGGATAAGTAGAGCAGACCAGAAGAAACGAGGCTAGGAGCAAGGTGGTGGTAGAATCAGGCTAGGTTGGATTAAGGAAGGCAGGAACAGGATTCCAGAGAAGACAGAGAATTGTAGTAGCCTGGTAACAGTTGTTGTACAGCAAGAGGCTGGAGTTCTTCTGGGAGTATATGGTTTATTTAGCCACCAGGGATCAAGGTGAACCAGTCTTAGAACTGAGTATGTATGAGGTATAATTCCAGGGAGAAAGAGACCCCCGGTCAGAGCCTTTTTTAAACAAGGGTAGCTTCTGGCAATAACCCAGAAATAATACTGCAGCAACTGGATCAACAGGTCATATTATTAATGGGAAGAGGTATCAGGGTGTATGTTCTGTCTGGAAAGTTTCCAATCCAGTGCTTCATCTCTTTCACTTTGAAGAAATGTTGCTTCAAGTGGCTAGTGGTCAACACTTGCATGTGGTCAGTTTCATAAACCAAAGCCAGAATTGTGGAAAGGCTCTAGCTTAGTGCTTTGCATTCAGAAATTCTCACATTTAATCCATGGCACCTCTAAGGACTGAGAAAGGCTCCTGTCTGAAAACCTGGAGAGTTCTACCAGTTGATACTGAGATAGATGGAATAATGGCAGATTCTTATGTGGTGAGTGTTTGTCCTGCTTGGAAACCTTTGGTGTGCTTTGAACTGGGGTGTGGAAGTAGCCCAGTCCATGTGCATCAGTAAGTCCTGGACCAAATCATCTGTAATTGTCTTAATACTGTATCCACACAACAAGTCCACACCAAGCTCTGCTAACATGTACGGATTTATATACATATGATAATATGTATGCAACAATTAACTGATACACCCTTGTAACCAGAAATAGTTGTTATCAGCAGCCTTTCAAAATCTGATGCTCTGCGAGGAATTGTGAAGGCCAGAAATTTAGTACTTGGCAAAAACTGTTGCAGTCAGATTCCACACACATGAATTACGACAAGTTACTCTGACTGTTCTGTGGTTTGTTGTGTCTGGTTTGGTCTCTACTTTTAAATGGCAGTTACATTGGTTCATTTGAACCTTATTTTCATAGTCTGGCCAAACCAGCTGGATTCCTGTGCACTGCAGGAGAACAAAAAATGTTCAGCCTTGGAACTAAAGTGCTCAGCAGATAAGAAGACTTTCTACATCATGCATGCACACTGTTTTATGGGATTACTTTAGTGCCCTCCCATTTTATTTGATTGGATAATGAACAAGAAAAGAAGAACATTAATGGGAAGAAACACTTTGGGAACAATCCAACTTGTTTTCAGTGGAAATGCTGCCTTGACTTTAGAAGGAGGTGTAATACATCTTATAGTTGCAGTAATATTTATTAAGTCAAGGAAAACTCATGAATTACATCAGCCCAATGAAAATAGCTTTCAGTGCAGAGGATGGATGGCAATTCAGAGTGGTTGTGTGCCTTAACGTTGCTCCTGTAAAGGCCTGGAATTCTGAGATCTTCACATTAAAAAATGCCAGGTGACTGGAATGGGAAATCCTGTTCTTGTTGATGTTCCATGAATTAGCCAGCACTGTATTTGGTCTTTTGGTTCCATTGTTGACCATGGCTGTAATTCTGTGCACAATAACCTCGGGCTAAGCTGCACTGCAAGTATTGAAACCAAATGTAGATGCCTGTTACTTGTACTGTACGAATTGAATCACTATGATTGGCATAACCACGACCATCCTCATTACATTTGTATAGTGCTTTCATATACAATACACATAATCTAACTGCAGTTCATGCAACTGTGTAAAGCTAGCTTTGTCCCATACTGCTGATGTTGGCGAAGGGCAGATGCTGAGTCTGAGTGACAGAGGCGTAGCTTAAGGGCAAATCACCTGCCTCACATGCAGAAGAAACATGCCTGAAACTCTGGAGAGCCACCACCAGTTACTGCTGTTAATATCAGAACACATGACTCAATGGTCTGACACAGTATAAGGCAGCTTCCTATGTTCCCGTGTGTCCCTATGACTTGTCTAAGCCCACCTACTGCATAGGTAGATAGATCAAATTCAAATGAGACACCTCCTAATTCCTATTATAAAGCAAAAGCATAATAATTTGACAAGATGGCTGAGGTTCTGATGAAATGTACATGCTCATGTCTGGACGCTCTCTCCAAATGGATTGCACTTGGTTCCTAATACATAAAAACAAGTAGCTGCAGCAATAAGAGGTGTACAGTATATGGTGGCATGCCAATTGATGTTTGATCCAGATTTTTATGCTGAATTGACCTTATAGGAAAATCCAGAATTAACATTAGGTGAGAAAACTTTAATATTGAGCACTTAAATGCTTAAGCAAATGTTTGCATTGGATCACTTATTGAAAGATTATGTCATACCTGTCATTTTCACTCTTCATATTAAATATGATCTGCCTGCAATGACAAAATGGCAATATGTTCTGTTAAAACATTTGTTAGAATCATGGTTTAGCTCTGCAGATTTTTCTGCTTCAGAGTCTTCTAACCTTTTGGAATTACTTGTCAAGACTGATTAGTCCTATCAACCTACAATATGGTTGCGTAAATACTTACTGTTGGTGGACAAATACAATTCACTGGGTCCTAAACAAGAATGGTATAAAGAATTAGATTGTCCTATATCTGCTAACTAAGGGATTGTTGCATTAGCATATATTTCAGAAGCATCTTTGGACCTTAGGTTATGCTATATGCAGTTGAAGCTTCTTTTGACGCCACAGTGACTTTTCATAGAAGCTATGTTGGATAATTGGTAGAGATATGATAGAGCTACTGCTTCCTTGACTCATATGTTTTGGTAATGTGCCTCCTTTTGAGAAGAGGTTTTAATACAGCTGCCTCCTTTTGAGAAGAGGTTTTAATACAGAGAAATCTTACATTGGAAAACTCTTAAATATTTACGGATGTACATTTTCTATTTAATTATATTACTACTTCTTGGACTCTGACACAAGATCAAAGTAAGTGAATTTTCTGTGCCCTTACTAAAGCTAGATGACTGATACTGTAATGCTGGATTTATTTATTATATTTATATCCCACTTTTTTTTTCCTTTTCAGGGAACTCAAGGTGGCTTACATAAATCTCCTCTCAATCTTATCCTCACAACAAGAACCCTGTGAGGTAGGTTGGGCTTAGAGTCTTTGACTGGTCCAAAGTCACCCAGTGAGCTGAGTGGGGACTAGAACCCAGATCTCCTGAATCTCAGTCCTACACTTTCAACTGCTATACCACATTGGCTTTCTGATAGATAAAGGCTATCCTCAATAATGCAATGGATTGATGATCTTTTGAACCTTCCAGTCTTTGAACAGTTAGATACCCCTTATACATAGATAAAATTAGGGATATTTGGCTTGCTTTTTAGAAGATTATGCAGAACCATTTCTACTGATAGTAGTATATTTTCTTATATACATAGGTGTAGGTATGAACTCCATATTTATTCATTTCCATTGCTATACTTAACCTTTATGCAATTTAGTAGTTTTTTTAGATTGGTTAACTTTGTGAATTTCACAGTTAAGATTTCTTTTTTTTTTAGTGCAAACTGCTTTACTCCCAAGTGATTATGTAAAACTGGTTCTTGAAGACTGTGCACCAATCAGCTCCTAGGGCTGTGCTGTCTTTTTAATTTTTGCAAGGGGAAGTTGTATAATTACTCAAGCATTCCCTTTTTCTACATCAGCTTCATTCCCCCACCCTTAATTTTCTAAATGTGAAGGATAAATAATTTAACCTGGTGAAGAATGATAAATCTGGATACCAGAGAAAGAAGACATGGATGATAAATGACTAAATTTTTTTCCCCAAGCAGGGTTGCCTGAACAAAGCATGAAAACTGAGTTGGGAAAAGACTTGCCCTCCAGATGCATTAGACACAAAAATTTCTAACCATATGTCTGTGAATGTTACCTCTATTGCCAGTATGTAGGAATTGTATCTCGTTAAGTACTTCCTCTGTGTACTTCTTGTTTGTACTGGCAACAGTGGAAATCACATGGGAGGCAGAGGTGCTCTTTGGCTGACTTTCCTTGGAGATAAACAAAACCACAGGGATGTGGCATGCTTGCGCTGTATGCTGGGAATACTGAATGTTCAGGAGGTTAGCCTTTGGTGGCATGCTGTTGTCATTGGTTCTAAAGAGAGCTTGACAAGTGACTGAGATGGGTTCACAATAAAGATTAAAAGGATAAGAAATTGAAAACCTGCTACAAAAGGTTTTACTGTAACAATAAAAAAGAGGGATCTTGGAGGGATGACTAAAATGTTTCTTGGCCGTAAAGGTAATATGTTTATAAGTTTCAAAATGGCATTTACTTGTTTGAAAGATATTTTGACTGGCTGAGATAAGTATCTGAGTATCTATTTTTGTACCACCAAATCAATCCATTCACATGTCCATTGCTTTTTGAATGCCTGTTTCCTAAAAGATCTTTTTAAATAGAGTCCTGAGCTTCAATAAGCTTTCAATCTGAGGTATTAAAGTTCATCAAAATATTATTAAACCTATGACTTTCAATGAAATATGGTGCCCTCCCCCTTTTTTAGGCATTCATGAGATATCTTAGGTCTCAGTACCATAGGGAACAGAATGCCCACATATGGGCCTTTGTATGAGAAAGTTGCTCATCTAGAATTCATGGAAATGTCCCACATTTTTATGAAATGTTCACCGATTAGGTTTTTGTCAGTGTGCCAATTAAAAGCCAAACTACTTGCAGCCATGTTGGAGAGATCAAACAGATACTAAGTAGATAGAAAACCTCACCAGTCAGCTTCTTTAGTTTTCAACAGAATCTAGATATTGGATATTTAGTTTGAGACTTTTTGGTAGTGACTTCTCAGTGCTGTATGCTTTTCACAGAACCAGTTCATCCTTTGGACTCATAACCAGCAATTCATACATAGGTCAGAGTCATCTATGAGGAGTTGAAATGGAGCTGCAGGTTGTGCTGTGCCATGTGTTGACCTTGGCTTTTGATTCAGTGTGGTGCTTTACTTGGGTGAAGCATTTTTTTCTCTGGATATATATGGCAAACAGAACTGTCTGGGACACATGAGATATGAAAGTGTGGGACTCTGGTGCTGGAAGCATGGGCTACACACTGGAGCGGACCAGGAATCATCATGAGGAGCCATATAAAACCCATTTGGATCCACAGCAAGATATACCTGAATTCAAAGAATGAATGAATAGGTTTGAAACAAAGGGAACTTCAGTGCTACTGTAGGTTCAAAACAAAGGGAATGTTTGGGAACAAAGGAAACCGCCCCGAGGCTTCGGCGAATGGGGCGGCATAAAAATGTTTTAATAAAATAAATAAATAAACAAATAAACAAATAAACAAACCCAAGGTGGGTTAAAACAAAAGAAGCAGTTTAATTATGGCAACTGAAAAGAAGGCTCAGGGAGTTTCTCTACTTCTTGATCATGTTTTCATTTAGTTGGGGTTATATGAAGTGGAAAAGTATAATATTTAAATAGAAAGAGTAATCAAGGGCACTCAGGTAGTGCTTGACTAGTCCGTCCTGTCTGGGAGGTGAGGATACTTCAGGATTGGACCCTTGGTTGACAGGTGCATGAAAACAAAACAGGGAATGTGCAAGTTTTCTCAAGTTGGAGAAAGCAACAATTCTGATAACCATGGAGGAAATGTGTGTGTGTGTGTGTGTGTGTGTGTGTGTGTGTGTGTGTGTATATATGTTCCCTCTGCCCCTCTGGTGGTTACAGAGTTTTATCAGAATTGCTGTTCCTCTTGTAACAAAACGGGTTCTTGAGCTAATTTAAACAAAATTCATATGATTTCGCTGTTGAAAGTCCTAAGTGCGAGACTGAATCCCTGACCTAGCATCTTTAATTAAAAGAAATCAGAATTCAAAGCAAAGAAAGACTTTTAACTGATACCAGAAGGAATACTGCTAGTCAAAAGTTCTTATATCATGAAAATTCACAAAATGATACGTTTTCATTATCCATATTTCTACATTGAGCTTTGAGCATGGATGACTATCACTAAGTCAAAAATAACCTTGATCTGGTGTGCTCCTACAGGTGTGGAGCTAGTTGTGTCATTCTGTGGGTTGGTACCTATAATCTGTGAACCAGTTGTTCATGGATGAAATAGTTATGTTGTCTATGCAAGGTAACAAAGCAGTTAGTAATTCTTATTAAAGACAATTGGAAAGCATAATTAAACAAGTTAGTTTTTTTAATGATGTTCTCTATCAGTTGGAAAAAATTGCCTAACGTAAGATGCATACTTGCAGCCCTAAAATACTTAATCACAAGTATTAAAATGAGAGGATATAGCCAGGATTAACACTCCTTAACTCCATATAGTTTGTGATAGCCAAGGAAACAAACTCACTGCTAATTTTAAAAACTAGCAGTTTCCAGCTATTCTTTTTTTTAAACACTATCATAATTAAAACAATGTTAATCACCACTACTACCACGTTCCTCTTTGTGGTTGTGGAAAGAATGTGGGCAAGATTCCAAATACATAAGAAATAATTATTTCAGCAGTGTTTGTTTGTTTGCTTCCTTCAATTTGCATTATCTGCATGGGTGAGGTGAGGCAATTTCTGCTTCCAAGAAAGCCTTTCCTAACATGGTGCTTTCCAGATGTTTTGGACTTCAGCTTCTCCCAGATATTCTGGGAGACACTGCGCTGGGAAAAGCTGTTTTAAGACTTCAACATTTGGAATACAATTTCTGCCAATAAAAAACCTTCATAAGAATCTGTATTAAAATCTAGAATGTTTATAGTTCATTGTTTTTAATATTAGTCTATTTAGTCAGCTCAGTCCTAAAGTGTAAATAGATAACAGATCTTCACATTTTAATGGTTCCCCTTTTTCTGTTTTTTTGCCTTGTTTTGGCATGGGGATTGCTTTCTTTGAATCATTTACCTACCTAGAATTTTCTATTGAACATGTTTGCTTATTAAAAATCAAAGTGAACTAATAAATCATACTAAGCATGAAATAATAATAGCAAAAGCATTTTGGGATACAATCCTGTACCTGGACGTAAGCCCCATCAGACTTAATAGAAGTTATGCCTGAGTAGACATGAACAGGATTACACTACTACAGTGTTTTCAAAGCAATTTGGAGTACAGCAATATTAGCTATTCCTGCTAATTACCTCTGAAAGTACAACCTGTTCTGGGACAGTGTCATACAGATGAACCTTAGTAGTCACACCCAGAAATTTGGAGTGGTCAGCCAAGTGTGAATGGAAAGCAACTTTGTGTTTTTCAGAGAGCAGACACATTCTTCTGAACAGCCTGCTGGAATTTATTACTACTATTAGTAGTAGTACTACAACTATTTCATTTCTATACCATCCATAGCCAAAGCTCTCTGGCCAGTTTACAACTAAGTATAAAAGGACTATAATGCCATAGATAAAAACATCAGGAATTAAAAAAAAATATTTTAAAGTAGCATAAAATAACATTAAAAAAGAAAAAGACCAAAAAAAAAAAAAAAAAAAACCTCAGCCAAGAATAAAAGAGAGGCACCTGGCTAATCATGTCAAGCTCCTGAATAACGAAGGAGCTCTTTAAAGATCTCTGCAAAGTGAGCTGTCTTAACATGGCAGTGAAAAGAGGGCAAATTTGGTGCCAGGCAGGCCACAGGAGGGGGCCACCACAGAACAGGCCCTCCTAGTTGCTATCCTATCCTCCAAGTCTCTCGATGGGTTGGCACCTGGGGGAAGGCCCCAGAGGTTGAGCATAGTGTCCAGGTAGATCAGGGTTTGAAGACGTGCTCCAAAAGGTATTGTGATCTCAAACTGTGCAGGGCCTTGTAGGTTAATATCACACCTTGAATTAGGACCATAAGTTTAGAGGCAGCAAGAGGGCCAGAACTGGTCTATTAATCCGGCTGCCACATTATGCACCAGCTGCAGCTTCTAAACTGTCTTCAAGGGCAGCCTCACCAAGGGTTCTCTTCTTTTATATCCTAAAATTTCTCTATGGGGGTAAAAAGATAAATATTCATTGTAAAATTTCCCCTCAAAGGGAATTTCCCTTAAAGGGGAAATTTTAAACAAAAAACTGAACAGGGAAAGCTTAAAACCCCAATTCCTGAAGTACCATGGTGCTGATCAAAACTGGGTGCTCACATACTTACACTAAAGTAAATAATCCAGTCAGGTATTGTTGCTGTGCCTGAAGGAACAGACATTTAGTTGGCCTCTTATTACTTTCCCTAGCAGTGTAATCTAGTAGTCCTCATTTCTTTCGGAGCTAGATCCCTCCTTTAGTCCAAACGGATATTTGGGGGACACACTGCTTAATGTATGTGTGAGCTAGTAGTACTGGTGTCACCAGCCTATAGTGGAGCCCCACCCAATAGCTAGATCAATTATCTAAGCCACTGTTACATCCTCTTGCCTTGTAGCTGCTTCTTTTCAGACGGGGATTTCCAGTCCTGTTAGCTGAGATCTTTTAATTGAAGCAGTAGATTCTGAGGTTGGTACCTTGTACATGCAAACTGTGAGTTAGGACCTTTCTTTCGAGGGCTCCATGTGTCTCTGATACAAAGCTGAGAACTAGGCCTGGCAGTCCATGAGTACAGACTACATAGGTGGTACAAGCATATGTTATTTTTTTGATGTACCACTCCCATAAGGGAAAAAAGTGAGAGTACTGTCTTTATCCAATACCATCTCTACTTACTGTTTCTTAGAAATAAAGCAAAATACATTTTGGTAGCCTGCTTGGAAAAAGAAGGCTATTCTATTTCTTCATAGAGAAGCTACACAACGTATTCAGGCAAAACAGAGCCCTACTACCTTGTGGGACACAGGAATAACAGAAGTATCTGTTATGAGATCCTTGGCTTGGTTTACTTTCAAATTCCATGCTATTTTTGAAATAGTTTCAGGTTATTCCAGTAGGACCTAGTTGATGATATAAACCACTTTTACCTGTTTTTTATTTTCAAGAAATCATTGTGTCAGATTCCAATAAGCAATAGGCAGCAAGATACTGAGAAGATTAAGCTCCATATCAGTCATTCATAGCTCCCCACAAAGCAGCATTCACAGTCATTTGTCAAAAGGAAGTGTCACTAATGATATGGGCACTGACTAAAATTAATTTTAGTGTAGTTTAATTTTGTGTGTAGTTTAAATGCTGACTAGTGTTTCACTTACTCTCAAACATATTTTGAGCAAAGGGCAAGTTTTAAAATGCAGGTTGTACTGTATTGTTTATTTTGTTGCCTGGTGGAAGGACTGTTTTGTAAACAACCTGATGTATTGGCCTTGGGGACCTTGCAGCTGCTCCATTCAGGTTCCCTGTAGACACTTTGACAAAGTGGGGATTGTGAAAGATGGAAAGTAAACAAGAAAATAGAGTATATTTGATCATCACGTAACCTGTTTGAATGTATCAGTTGTTTTTGAGAACTGATTCCCAGACATACACTTAAATATGATTTGCAACTCCACCTGCTCCATGTAGCCTATTGTTGTTTTAAACAGAATTAACAAGCTGGATATTATGTATCACGTATGCGTGCATAGTTCTTATATGTAAATCAGGAAGTGAGATGGTGTCATTTTCCCTCTATGGTATACAGGTTTGCAATGCTGTATTTTCAATTCCTTTGAGAAAAGACTGTCTAATGTGATAAGTTTATTGTTCCTTAAACTTGTTTTCATTTTGACATGTGCATGTATACTTTTCCCCTTAGGCTGCAAACTGATTTTGGAATGGAGATGCATCATTTTACAGTTATATAGAAAATATTGTAATCTAACTTGTTGTATAGGAAAGAGCATTACAATCCAACTTGCTGTCTACACTTGTTCTGCAGAAATTCCTGTTGATCATATTGAAAATTTATAGTAGTGATGAGAATAAAGAGCACAAAAAATATTTCCACTGTGATTATAATTTCACAATACCATCCTTTGATTTTTTTTTTTTTTAATCAGGATCAGGCATCAAGGCCAGATTCTGTGCTCTACTAGATGAAGTCATTATCATATTCTGGGTACAGCTCCCTCTTTAGACAGGGATTTGCTGAGAATCCGTTTGTAAGCCCTCTTTTCTTCACCTGGGTTACACTCATGTAAAATTGACAGAAAAGTGACAGAGTTGGGACTTCTTGTTCTAAAAAAGTAGAGCTTGAAAAGTAACTTCAAACCCCAAACAAAGGTTTAATCTTCATTTTTTCTGGACCTGTAAACACATTTGGCATTTTGAAAAAGCATTCTGGGAATTACCACAAATTAACCCCTGTAGGCAGCTAAAGGACCCCCCGTTGCAAAAATAAGAGTACTCCTCCTCCCTGCTTTTGTCTTTGTGCATGAATGTGTACCCTGTGAATGTGCTACTCATGCTTGTTTCACTCTTTGACTCCCCCCTCCCACATTTCTCTTTTCCCAACTATTCCTTTTTTTCTGTTTCTCTGGTTTTCATTTTTCATATTTTTGTTCCATGCTCCTTCTAACTCCCCCTTTCTCTTTCCACTAGATGAGTGATGAACTCATAGCTTAATTTTTTATTATATATTTAAACTAGTACAAATACAAATATAGAAATACGTCATAAAGAATAAAAATACAAAAAAAATACAAATACATTAACAACTAGTGCCCCCCTCCGCTGGGACCATGGCTACATAATACAGTGGTACCTTGGCTCATGAACGCCTGAGTTCACGACCAAATTGGGTTATGAGCAAAAATTTCATTAAAAAATTGACTCAGGTCACAAACTCTGCATTGGGTGGCGACTGCGATTGCGGCCATCCCCCCATCCCCCCGAGTAGGAGATGGCCATGCTCATGCTTGGGGTGAGGGGGGAGATGGCCGCGATCTTTGTTGTTCTTTGTCACTTTGCTTCACATTTTTCTGATTAAAAAAAAGTTACAGAACAGATTAACCTTATTTACATTGAACCTTATGGGGAAATTTAATTTGGCTCATGACCAATTTGGGTCACGATCAGAGTCCTGGAAGGGATTAAGTTCGTGAGCCAAGGTCTGTATTTATTCTTTCATTAAGTTCTGTATTCTTTCATTTCTTTCTTCTTCCTTCTTCTAAATCTCTGTTCTTTCAGGAATACCCCCTTCAATCCAAAATTGCATTGAATCAACCAAAGGTTTAATACCTTTCCCTTTTATTAATACATGTTCAGTAAACAAAGCCCATATATAATTAAGATCATTCTTATTTGTCAACCCTTTTTTCACCTTAATCCCACATGTCAGCTTATCATTAACAGCTATATTTCAGATTTGTTTATACCATTCAGTTAACTGGAGTTCCCATTTCTCCTTCCAATTCTTCACTATTACCAATTTTCCTGCTCTTACCAAATTTGTTACTAATTCTTTAATGTCCCATTTCTTTTCATAAAATATTAACAGTAATGCTATTTTGGGATCTGCTTCAATTTTTAAGTTGAATATCTTATTAATGTCCTTAAAAAGCATTATCCAAAGTTTCTCAATATTTTCACAATCCTATGATAGTAGATACCCATTTTTTGCCTAAATCTCCAAAATAAATTAAAATATTTATTATCCATATAGAATATTTTGACAGTTGTCAGGTACCTTTTCCATACTAATTAAAGATTTCCATAATTCTAATTGACATACTTTTTATTATTCTCATATCCCATATTTTTTCCCATTCTTTTCTATATTCTTCTCTAAATCCTTTTTTCATGAGATTTGAAGAAGATCATATAGGTCCTCCCTGTGTAATGAAATCTTGTACATCTTATGATCCCTCTTGTCTGGATACTACTTTCAGTTCCCCTATATAACATAATCTCAAATTTGGTAAAACCTCCATAATTACCATTTTTCTTCAACCATTCTTTAGTGCATTGTTCTAATTGTGTAACATTAAACCAAGTTAACTTTTTTCCCTAATATTTTCTTTTCAAGTCCCTTTTTCCTAATATCCTTTCCTTGTTATCCATTTTTCCTATTGAGTCTTTTAACCTAGATATATGTTTTTCTTTTAATACCATTCTCAAACGATCTTTCAAATTTTCTGGGAATCCTCTAATTTCTGTGACTGGAATTATTGGTGAAATTGTCAGCATAATTTCTTCTGTATGACTCCCAAATTTCTCCCAAATTTGCACCATATTTTAAAGAATATTTTCTATTCTTTTTTACAATCATCTTATCATCCTGTTTTTTTTAAAGACTTTAATGGGATTCCTCAGTTTTTGTTTTTTTCCAGTCTTCAAAGGATGGGGATTCTGGTGTTTTCCATTAGAGGCAATTGTAATTCTTGCTGCAGTTGTCATGCTTGTTTGTTGTTCTGTCGCTGCCCATATTATCTTATCAGGCTGCTATATGTTTAGTATACATATTAATTGGTTCTCTACATAATATAGTTTAATATTCAGAATACCTAGTCCTCCCTCTTTTTGTGGTTTGTAGCATCTTTTCTTACTAATAATTGCTTTCTTATTAATAATTGCTTTCTTATCTCCATTACAAAATTTGTTGATCATATTTTCCAGTCTTGTAACTCTTTCCCTAATATCCTAATTGGCAACATCCCAATAAAAAAATATTCTTGGGTCATTTTACAAACTGCTGTTCTAACAAACCAAGGTAATGCTATTTTCCTGAATTGCTGCATATTCTCCTTTATTTCAAATTTTAATATATCAAAAATATTCTTTTTTAGACATGTGTACCATAATATTTAATAATATTACGTACTTTAATTTGAAATATATTCTTAATTCCCTCCTTTTCTTCTGTATTGAAATTAAATAGCATCATCTTGAATTTATCCCAATTAACCTGTAGATCCGTTCTCTCTCCAAATTTCACTAAAGCATTTTTAATCTGATCCATGACTTTAAATGTGTCCTTAATTATTGACAAGGTATCACTAGCAAATTGGCTAATCTTAAGTTTATTTTTAAGTCCAGTACCTTTTATAGTATCATAATTTCTTACACTATTTGCTTATTCATGGCTTTAGTAAGAAGGGGAAAAGTCTTCCTGTCAAAAGTTGTCTGGAGGAGCGACAAAGATCACAAGTATTTGGTCCACTTCCTCCCACTCCAGTAAGCCATTTTTTGGCATAAGAGCTTTTCTTTCTTTATTAAATCCCAGAAATAAATTGTTTGATTAACCATTTTGTTTGGCATCCTATTTTCTGCCAGCTTGGTGCTGTTCTTAACCATGTAAAATGACTAACCATTCCTTGCAGGGAGGAATGTTTCCTTGCAAGGGCCAAGTGGTCACTGGGCAAGGCCCTGGAAGGGAACATAGAGATGGACACAGCAGACCATATTCATGATTTAGTAATCACCCCTACTCACCCTACCCTTGAGATTGCAAGAATATAGGAGCCTGACTGAAAGGTTGGTGTTTGACAGCCATTCTTTGGGAAGATTCAAGGTATAGTGATACGGAGATACATCCCTGCATTCAATACAGCAGTGTGGTAGCTGGGATCCGTAATTCTTGTATAGGACCTGGCAGAGAAGTTTGGAAGGTTGGTTGGGGCAATATCAGTCATGTACCAAGGGAGTATTGGCCTTCAAAGGCAGTGTGTGGGGAAGTGAAAATGTGCTGGGAATAGAATTAGATTGGCAGTATGAACGGTGCTCACCTATCAGCCTCTTCTTCTGACATGGTGGGGAAATGGGGAGAACACAGTGAGTGTGCTGCTGCTCAACCAGTTGCCCTTTTGGGCATTGTGTGGGGGAGTCTCTTGGTTGCAACAATGCACATGGCTGTATCAATCCAGGGCTTGATTCTGTAAGGTAAGACTAAGAATGCATGAATAGCCCTTGGCCTCAGTGTTTGGAACAGAGTTTCTAATTTTGGGTCACAATGAGTTATACAACATCTTTTTTTGCATTTCTTGAAGTTCTGTTGCGTTCAGTTGGTGGGATTTTAATTGGCTCAATCTTTAACTGGAACTATTTTATTTATTTTATTTATTTATTAGAACATTTCTATGCCGCCCCTTGCCAAAGCCTCGGGGCGGCTTACAACACAATAAAATACAATAAAATACAAAAATAACAATATAAAATTAAAATTAACAATATAAAATAAATAAAAAATATAAAAGATATAAGAGAAGTTATAAAAGAAAAGAAGTCGCCCTGGCCAGATAAATAAGTAAATATTGTTAACAATTAAATTGACGTTTAAATAAAAAGGTCTTCGCCTGGCGCCGAGAAACAAATAACGACGGCGTCAGGCGGACCTCTCTGGGGAGCACATTCCATAGATTGGGCACCACCGCAGAGAAAGCCCTCCTCCGAGTGCCTACCCTCCTAATTTCTTTCACGGAGGGTTCCCGGAGAAGGGCCTCTCCCGCAGATCTCAAGGGGCGGTCGGGCATATATGGATGTAAGCGCTCCTTCAGGTAACCAGGACCCAAGCCGTTTAGGGCTTTATAGGTCATAACCAACATCTTGAATTGGGCCCGGACTTCAATGGGAAGCCAGTGAAGCTGACGGAGGACTGGAGTCATGTGAACATAACGCCCCGTCCCTGTCAGCAACCTGGCAGCTCTATTTTGAACCAATTGAAGTATCTGGACCGTCTTCAAGGGAAGCCCCACGTAAAGCGTGTTACAGAAGTCAAGGCGGGAAGTCACCAGCGCGTGTGTCACCGTCGCCAGGCAGTCGTACTCCAGGTAGGGGCGCAGCTGATTAATCAGCCGAAGCTGAAGGAAAGCGCTCCTCGCCACCGCTGTCACCTGAGCTTCCAATGAAAGCTCCGGGTCGAGGAGTACTCCTAAGCTGCGGACCTTGTCCCTAAGAGGGAGTGCAACCCCATTCAGGACCAGGTCAAATCCACTCTCTCCGAAGCCCGATCCGCCAACCAACAGGACCTCCGTCTTGTCTGGATTGAGCTTCAGTTTATTGGCTCTCATCCAGCCCATTACCTCGGCCAAGCACCGGTTCAGCACAGCCACTGCCTCACCTGGATTAGTGGAAAACGAGAGGTAGAGCTGGGTATCATCAGCGCAGAGCCATAGTCCCCCAGCACTACCTTCTGGAATTGGCCGTTGAGATAGGAGCGGTGCCTCTGACCCCCAATCCCGCTAGCCTATCCAGAAGGATACCATGGTCGATGGTATCGAAAGCCGCTGAGAACTAACCTTAATTTTAACTTGTGAAGTGGAGGGAGTTTGGATATAGCATACCTGTTTGTGTTTGCTATTTCCTTGCCCTGGTTTTTTTCCCCCTGTCATGGCAGTTTTCCTATGTAGAGTAGATCTCTCACAGAAGTCTGGGAACTGAGTGGGGATTTTTTTTTAATAATATTTTTTTATTCAAAATTTTTAGTCCTAAAAACAAAGAAAAACTAAAAAGAACATCAATCATCAAAAACATTGAGCCTGCTGGGTCAGCCCCCATATTTTTTTTCCATTTATGATAACATAGAAACATAATCTATACGAAGTTCCGTTTCTCTAACCTATAATAAAAAGAGTCCCAAGTTTGATAGAAATCAGTATCTTCTTTCTCCTTCAATGACAAAGTCAATCTATCCATTTCTGCACAGTCCAAGATCTTTTTTAGGATCAGTTTGTTGGTGGGTGGTTCTTCACTTTCTTGTGTTGAGCAAATGCAATCCTCTCCACAGTAATTACATGTAAAATCAAGTACATTTCTTGTTTACTAATATCAGCAGGTATAATGCCTAATAAGAAAATTTCAGGTTTAAAAGCTAAAGATTTTTGTAACATTTCCTCAAGCCATTTATGTATTTTAATCCAATACTTCTTCACATTATCGCAAGTCCACCACATATGATAGAAAGTACTCAATTTATGTTTACATTTCCAACATCTATTTGACATATTTGGAAACACCTTAGCTAATCTATTTGGCAACAGATACCATCTGTAAAACATTTTATACAGGTTTTCCTTATACAAAGTTGCTAATGTTACCTTAATATTTCTCTCCCACAGCTTTTGCCATTTTTCTAATTCAATATTATAGCCAAAGTTTTGTGCCCACATTATCATAGTTTCCTTAACCTGTTCATCTTCCATTCTCCTATCGAGGAAGAAGTTATATAGTCTTTTAATCATTTTCTCATCTGATTTAAGCATCACATGATCAAATGCTGTTAAATCTTTATAAAAGCCCCACATTCTATAGTCTTTAGCATATCTTGATTGTATCTGCACCTTATGCCACCAAAAGATATTAGATCCTTGTTCTTGTGTTTCTTGATTAAATTTCAATCCTCCATCCTTATCCAAAATGTCATCATATCTTATGATCCCTTCAAAGTTCAATGCATTTGGATATACCAAAGCTTCCATAGGTGAAAGCCATCTTGGTAATTTATCATACAATTTTGTCTTTAACTTTTCCCACACCGACATTAATGATTGTCTAATATAGTGACTTAAAAATGAGCCATGTACCTTAGCCTTTTCATGCCACATATAAGCATGCCTGCCCATCTGCAAATCATGCCCTTCAAGATACAAGATTCTCTTGTTTCTTAAAGTTATCCATTCTTTTAACCACATTAACACAGAAGCTTGATAGTACAACATCCAGTCAGGGAGACCAAAGCTCCCATTCTCTTTAGCCTCCTGAAGTATTTTTAATTTAATCCTTGGTTTTTTCTTTCTCCATATAAATCTTGAAATTTGAAAATTTAAATCATCAAAAAACTTTCTATCAATTTTTATGGGAATCATTTGGAATAGAAACAAAAGTTTTGGCAATATATTCATTTTAACTAGTGCTATTCTTCCCAGCAAAGATAATTGCAGATTAGCCCATTTTTCCAAATCACTCTTAATATCCTTCAATAGTTTATCATAATTGTCTTCTTTCAGAGTGGTACACTTAGCTGTAAGATAAATTCCCAAATATTTAACCTTTTTAACAATCTGCAAGTCTACTTGTTCCTGCAGAATTTTTCTCTGGTCCTGTTAAGATTTTTTACTAACAGTTTCGTCTTTTCTCTATTTTCATCCCAGTAACCTCGCCATATTCTTCAATCCTTTGTAGGAGTTTAGGCATTGTTACAAAGGGTTCCTCCGTTATGAAAACTAGATCATCTGCAAATGCTTGCAATGTATAGCTTTCATCTCTGATTCTAGTACCTTTAATGTCCATGTCATCCCTGGTATTTCTGTTTAACACTTCTAAGATCAATATAGACAAAAGAGGTGATAGCGGGCATCCTTGTCTTGTACCCTTTTGTATATCTATAATATTTGTGAATACTCCATTGATTATAATCCTAGCAGACTGCTTTTGATAGATGCTTGATATTGCATTAATAAACTTTTCACCAAACTTCATTTGAGCCAACTGTTGCTTCATAAATTGCCAGTTAACATTGTCAAAAGCCTTCTGTGTGTCCATGAATAATAGTGCCATTGGTTTTTCCGTATGCATCTCATAATACTCTATGATGTCCAAAATAGTTCTCAAGTTATTCCTCATTTGTCTTTTTGGTAAAAAACCATTTTGATCTGAGTGGATTAAGTCTTTTAGATACTTCTTCAATCTTTCTGCCATTATGGAGACAAAAATTTTGTAATCCACATTTAATAGTGATATAGGTCTATAATTTTGAATCTGCATCAAGTCCATGTCTTCTTTCGGTATTAATGTGATATTTGCCTCTGTCCAAATATTTCGTATTTTAGCATTTAACAATGCTGCATTACATATATCCTTAAGAAGTGTAGCAAAAATTCCTTCAAAGGATTTATAAAACTCTGCTGGTAGCAGAACTGAGTGGGGACGTTGACATGCTCCAGTTAAGGGCACTTTCCACTGGAATATGGGCCTTAACCTACGCCTCTCTCATATTGGTTGATCGTTGGCTTAGAATTGTACTCTTTGTATTATAAAACTACGTGCTAATAATGTAATATTTTGTTACAAATCTAGTAAGAGTAAATGCACTCTGTAAAAGAATGAAAACATATTAGTCACACTTAAATGGAACTTAAGTTTATCATGACTGATTTTCATGCTGCCTTCAATACAAGTTGTAAGTTCCTAGTTTAGTCTGGCTTTAGCTGATTGAAAAGGGAAAGCATTTTGAAAATATTTAAGGTGTTTTATTTCATAACCAAAGTATTTCATGGTTGCTATAAAATTAAACTAAAACCATGTTTTGGTTTAAACGTGCACCTGCAACTAGAGCATTGTGTTCAATTCTGGGCTGCACATTACAGGAAAGATATAGCCAGGTTAGAATCGGTGCAGTGTAGGGCCACAAGGATGCTGACCAGATTGTGGGGGAAGCTGTATGAGGCGAGACCGAGGGTACTGGGTCTTTTCCACTTGGAGAAGGGGAGACTCTGAGGGTATCTATTGGTGACATATAAATATGTGAGGGGGTGTCACATGGAGGTGGGTTGAGACCTGTTTTTCCCTGCAGAGAAGGGCAGGATGCATCCCAGTGGAACAAAGCTCAGGGAACCAAGGTTCAATTTGGATGCCTGGAGGTGTTTGAAGCCCCATTGGTGAGGGCATTCAAGGATAGGCTGGACATGTGCATGGTCAGTATTTCATGAGCCGAGCTGGCTGGAGCAGGAGGTCAGGTTAGATGGCTCTGGAGGCCCCATCTGACTCGCTTTGTTTCTATATTTCTGTGTTTCCATGTTTTCTCCATTTCTGTATGTGAAACTTAGTACCTTGCTATGAAGGGGACAAGTCCACCACCAGTTATTACAAGAGGTTCTTCTTGTTTCAGCATTCTGTGGACCATTTCACCGAGTGCATCTTGCTGATGAATTTATTATGGAGATGAAAAGGAACAAATCCTTTGCAAGACTTTTCCAGCCATGAATGAAAATGCCTAATGTCCACAACTAAAACGGGTGAGTTAATAATGCAATATCTGTAGTCTAAATCTGTAGTCTGAAATTGAATCCTGGTCTCTAAAAATCTCTTGCAACTGTTTCCCTCACTGTATTTTAGTGAACATCGGAGATATTCTTAGAAATATGGTGGGCAAAAGGTCAATTTGCAACTACTGACAAATTTCTGGGTTATTTGCAGTAGTTTGAGAAGGGCTTGTGGTTGCCATTTTAACAGCAAGAAAATAATGTTTCCCTCCTGAATTAGAAATGAAAAAAACAACTTGGGGTAGCATGCAGTGGGCTTAGATAGGAAAGAATGTTGAGCAGTAACATTTTCATTTTATTCTTTACTTACAAATTAAAAATATACCATTATTAGATTATTTCCTCCCTCAGGCTCGAAGCCAAAGAAAATTTCTCACCATATTTTTCTCTTGAGTAGATGCAGGGACCCTAATCAAGATTGAGACCCTAGAATGAAATGCAGGGGGCTTTAACATTTCTCCTGCTATTCACCCAATCCAGATTAGGGACCAGTAACTGCAACTTGTATTACAAAATAGAGATTTTTAAAGCAAATACAGCACTATTTTGTGCAGTGACTGTGCTCTTCTCTTGCTCATTGCAGACTATCCAGACGGATTTGTCTGACTCTGAGGACGTGGTGCAGGAAGGGTGAGGACTTTGAAGCTTGAAGGTCACCTTTGGTTCTCAGGCAGAGTGTGAGGCCTGCTTTGGAAGTGGCAGAAGAATTTCCATTGTGGAAGGGTGAGCGGATGTGAGACCCACTCCTTGACCCAGTAAGGAAGTGACAGGAGAAACAAGTTGCTCACTTAGAGGCTCTTGGGCAGTCCCACCATCTTGCCCTTAAGCAGTAATAACTACTCTCAGGGTCAGAAACATTACTGAAAGGGAGGGACAGTGGGGAAAATTTCAGCTTGGCTCTGTTCATGTGGACAGATGTTTCTCCCTCCCCTCAACCTTGATGGAAGGCTATTTAAAGTTCATACTGTTCTGTAATCTGTTAAGTTGCAATAAAAGAACTGCACTTCAGGGAATTGTATTGAGTCTGATAACCAAGAAAGAAAGAGGAAGGGACCAGCTCATGACATTTTGCAACAGAAATTTCAAGCATGGGAGTTAAATGAAAAGGAAAAACATCATTTTGCTAATAGGGACTGACTGATATGAACATATCATGCCTGTCCTCTTTCAACTATATTGGTTACTGATTGAAGATCTGTCCTGATTCAAAGTGTTAACATTGATATTTAAAGCTCCAGATGGTTTGGGGCCAGGTTATCTGAAGGAATCCTTCCTTCATTGTGTGTTTACTCTAAACCTCAGGTAATCAGCAGAGGTCCTTCTTAGGAACCCCCTCCAAAGGAAGCAAGGAAGGGGGAGGGACTTCTCAGCTCTGGCATCTCATCTGTGGTATCAGTTCTCCAAAGAGGTGTGCCTAGTTCCCACTCTTTGTTCCTTCTGGTGCTGGTTGAAAACCTTCTAATTTTCCAATAGTTTAATAGTTAAATTTTTATTTAATTTTTTTACTGTATTTTACTACTCTACACCTCTAGATTGGTTTAGCTGTGCCCACGGTGGGTGGATCATTGCTTTATTGTATTATTATATTTATACTAATTGTATTATTTTGATCTTATAATGACTTTTACATTAAGTATTGTATTTTTTATTTTGTGAACTGTGCAGAGAGCCTTTGGGCTGATGGGTAGTGTAGAAATATAATAAATAAATAAATAAAGGTTCAAGCCCTCTGTGTCTCACGTAGGCTTCTGATCCAGATCATGGTTCATCTGCATACTACAGAGTAGACAGAACCCTCCCTCAGCAGTCTGTGGGAATGCATCATGGAGGGACTCCTCATGGGCAGGGGGTGCCAGCAGCCACAGTTTCACTCGGAGGAGGCAGGAACAATGTGTCCAACTGACATAGCTGTGTTACCTTGCTTGCAAGTTGTAGTGGGCCATACTAAGGGCTCTTATCATCCAACTTGCGTTTGCTAGTAATTTTGCTAGTATTACATAAAATAAAAATATTTTCATAATCAAAATGCTTTGTGGAATGTTTATATAATACAGAAAAAAGAATGCTTCTTGCATCAGATATCTCAATAACATGGTGCAAGCATTGTCTATATTAATAATCTAAGAGTTATATGCATAAGAACCATAGAATAATCTGCCCCATGGGCAAAATGGTGCTACGAATACACAGAGGCATAGCCTTAGTGCCTTATCCCATAACCAGTCATCCATATTGTCTCATGCAGCTGAAATGTTGCCTGATTACCTATCCATGGACTAACATACTGTTACTATTACTTTGTGAACTGACTGGCAGTCAGTCCTTTGTGACATAGCAAAACCTGTGCAGTGGAACACGGAAACCTTTGAATGCACTTATTTTGTTTCAAAATAATTTTATTAATCACAGTGCAATTACTTTGGCTTACCTCTCTATTTATTAATAGAATTGTTATTCTATCTAACAATTAAATACATTAAAGTACTACTTAGTGAAAAGTTTGAAAATAGAGTTTAGGTTTTGCTCACAAGTTCAAAGAAGATGAAGAGGATGAAGAATTGGTCTGAAATTTCTTACTTTCATTCAGGCCACAAATAACTTTCTATGCTGTCAAGTAGTAACTTTCTGCTTATTCAGGCCCACATCTATTCAGAGATTATATTAATCTGTGATATTGATGCATATTGGTTTAAAGGGGGATACACTTTATTTTCTAGGGAATGTATATTTACCATACCATTAAGTCATAACTTTTATGGACTGATGTATAAACAGTTGAATAAATCCATATTCCTAAATTAATGTATTATACACAACAGTTACTTTTGTAACTTTATGTGTGGATTATTGTCTTGACACAAATGATCTGTAGTGCAACATAGGTAAATATAGGGAAGACATAGGATTTGATATATGCAGTCTGCTTCAGTGAGAAAGATCTGCATGTCTTTCCCTCTGAACTCAGAATCAGTTGAAAAAAATGGTCATGTATTCAACAGAATGAAGAAAGATTCTTGTAGGCAGCCATGGTCATATAGACCCTACTATGCAAGAATTTAAATCTAGAATGGAATTAGTAATTTTAAGAACTAGGAGGATTGGTGCTAAGGAAACCGTTTATTTCTCATTTGAATACAGATTAAAAAAAGGAAATGCGGTGTGCTTTCCTTTACATACATTGTATATATTTCCTTACTACCCCCAAAATACGCTCCAAGTTTTCTGTGAAGAACACCTGAAAAAGCCTGGGTATATCATGTCATGTATATACATCTGACATGGTCAAAATCTTGATCGCACTTTTGAAGGGGTATGAAAATGCACCTAATGAATGTCCAACCCCAGCAATCCTTATGCTTCCTAGACTGCACCTCTGTTTTTCCAAAAGGGATGACAATGGTATTCCCAGAGTAGTTGAGATATTAGAACTGGAGCTTTAATCTAACAAATGTGCATGTGTACGTGTGTGCTTGCTCTGACTCATCCTCTCATTTAACCAGTCTTTTTAGTCAGCTTTGTCTTTTGCTTGCTTTAGTAGACTGGCTTGTGTTATCTGGTATACCAGAGGAAACTTAAAAGGGTTAGTCAGGACACTCCTCCTCGTCACTCTATTCCTTATCTCCTTCAGTTTTTTTTTCCTTTCACAACAGGCAATTAGCATCCCATGTCCACATGCTCCTTTCTGGAACAGAGTGGGTCACCAGTTTGTTCAGATAGTACAAGAATTCCAGCTAGTCTCTGGGGTTATTTTTAGAAATACTGTAGAAGAGCCCTGTTGCACAAGGTGGAACATTTCTGCTCAAAACTGCCCAGAAATGGATGTAGATATTTACCCCGGATCCTGCTTCTGAATGCAATGTTTCCTCACTGCTTTGTGGATATTGGAAGGCAGCCAGTGGTCTGTTCCTGCCTTATACAGCAGACTGTTGGCAATCCAAGTAAACTTTGTTCTTGTCTTCTTCATCATCATAAAACTTTATTTCAGGAGGAGGGGATGCAATTTTAACACTGTAATATATACAGCCTAATGTGTTTTATAAGTCTGGTGTGCTTGATCCTAGACATTTTGGTTTTCTTCCTAATACAATGAGCCAAATATTGGGGGGGAAATACTGATCTTAGCTGCCATCATAAGGAACAGCTAGATTTCATAAACAGTTATGAATGTTGGCAGCTGCCTATCATACTGTATAACGTCCTGTATAGCACATGAAGACAGTGTCAACTTACATTTTATCTCTGAAGTAGTTTCAAAGCATTTATTTGCTTTCTCTTGAGTCCTTAACCTAATTCAAGTAACATAATTGGCTGAATATTTTTCCACATAACTAATTGGCTAGTTGCCAGTGTGGAAACCATTGTCTGACTTGATGATGATCAGAAATTAACATGACATTTGCGTAGTGGTAATGGAATATATTAGTAATGTAATTCTTGACTGCAAGAAAGAGTCCATCATCTCTCCTAACCTACGATCAGCAGGATGGGGTGAAAGAATGATGAAACGTTCCCAGCAGGCAGTTCCCAGCAGTGGCTAGCCAATCGCTATGTCAAACTCTGTTTTAAATTCTTCAGACAAAGCTGAAATGCTTACCAATTAATTACCACAAATGTCAATTAAAAATCTACCAAATAATGCAGTAAGATTAAATTTCAATTAAAAGAATTACATTTAACAAGAGGGATATAACATTATTTTAATGAATTCTGCTGAAGGTGACAGATAATATACATAGGTTTGTGCACCATAGGTGGATCTGGATTCATTGGGCAGTGTGAACAGTGCAACTTCATAAATATATTAATTGTGAAAATTATTTCCACCATAGGCATACCCTTAAGGAGTTAGGAGCCTCAAAATACCACATACTATCAAATAAACAAAGCCTTCTCTACTGTTTCAGCATTTTTATATCTTACAATTATATTAGTTTACATCTATATCATCTATCTATATCTATCTATCTATCTATCTATCTATCTATCTATCTATCTATCTATCTATCTTTGTATCTATTTAGAGCTTGCATTAGTGGAATAGGACAGGTGACTGCATGAATTATGGGAGAAAAGCTATTCTCATTAATTATTGTCTCCTCCCCCATTTCACTCTCCCCCTCATTCATCTCCCAAAGTAACCAATTATTTTAAATTTGTTCTGCAATGCTCCTAATGGAATTGTGCTATATGAAGGGCAGGCAAATAAGGACTGCAAGTCATGTCCATCCCAGGGGGCAGGGCGGCGGTTGCCAGCCCGTACAGCCCCATGCTGTTTTTGTCAGTGATTCACCTGCACTGTGTTAATTCCACAGGGAATTATTGACCCTTCTATGTATTACACAGCTTTCAGAGAGCAAAGTTTTGGCCTAAGGTTTTGGACTTAACAGAGTCTACAGGCTTTATGTTGCCTCTTTTTGTTTTGTACGGAACAGAGTTTATAATCTATAATGGTGTTCCAGATAAACCTTACAGATTGGCTATTTGAGATAGAGAACTGTATTTATGCTAGACAGATATTAATACCTTTCTTGCCTAAAGAAAGTTAGTTATCTTGTCCATTCTTATGCTGCATCTGCAGCACAGTAATGATAACACTGTAAAAATGTGTGGCGTGGATAGGAGACAACAGTTGCTGTATCATGCCCTGTTGTGCAGTGCCTCTATAATGGACTTGGTTGTGAAAGTGTGCCAGTACAAAAGGGAAGAATAGCATTGGCCTTGTGAGTGGGCAGCATAATAATCAGGTTTTTAAGTGGGGCTGAGACTTTTACTGAAACTGTTTGAAAGTATGTGCAAAAACAGTGTTGATGTATTGCAGAGGTCTTATGTATAAACTATCTTAAAGTAATTTACCAGACATTTTACCTACCTACCTATGGAGCACTCAGCAAGCAATTATAAGATTAAAATTATACTGACAGTAGTGCACCTCATAGCTGAAACCCTTGTCTCACCTTAAGATGTTACAACTCTTATGCACACTATGATGTGCATGTGGAACTTCCACATGAGCAATTCTTTCTGTGTCCAGATATTTTTGCACACATAGCCCTCCATGCTTAATTGGCAATTCTGCAACCATCTTCTTCATTTATGATATTCAAATTCCTGAGAGTCTATGCAGTAGGTAACAGGATGGATAGAATCTTTTCTGAAGTGTATTATTTGCTGAATATGTTGGACTGTTAAGTTTTTGAACCTTGGAAGCTGAAAGTAAAATTTGAAAACCTTCTGCTGGTTTAGAGATGCATGGAATTTTTTTTTCCTTTATAGTAACAAGGGCATTAAAGCTACAGAACTGCACTTACATCTCATGAAAGTTAAAAAAATCTTTTAAAAAACTCACCAAAGAGCTCTGTTTTTTGGCTAGTCCCCAGGAGGCTTTAGGGTGATCACTTCAGAAGAAACAAGTCTTGTCATTCGTATATTTGTCTTTCTCCCCAGCTTGCTTGGGTTTTGCTTTGCCATATATAAAATGGAGCAAAAGTAGAGGGAAGAGAACCTGATTACTGTCACCGCCACATAACGCTACTTTGCTGCTTGCTTGTTGTCAAGTGGCAGTGGGGTTAAACCAGTTGACTCTTTTGTCCCATGTTCTTTACTTGTTGGTGAAGGCCATTTTTGTTTTCCAAATGGAAAAAAGATGACAGAAACGGAACTTTTATCTGCAGTGAATGACAAGGGAATGGGTTGCTGCAAATTTTCTCTTCTAACAACTAGAGGAGCGTATAGGCACACGTGTTAGCTAAAACTAACATAAAGAATAGTCCCCCTGAAACCAGCTCATCTTCAGAAGAGCAATTTTCCAAAAGGATTAAACCTCCAAACACTGCTGAGGTAACAATTCGGCATTCTGAAAAATTGCTTTCTCCTTTGGGTTTATTGCTTTTTTCGGAAACAGTAGGTGTCATAATAAAAGGCACAGTGCTTCCTAGAGATTGAAGCTCTGAGGTCAGTTCATATAGAACCTTTATGTATACATGTGAGCTGTCCTTAGCCATGTAGGCATTCATGGCCAGATGGAGGAATGCAAGTGACAAACACGTGGTAAATGAACACAGCCAACAACAAATATTGTGATCACAGTACAGCAGCAGTACATTTCAAATATTGTGATCAGGGAATGTTTTCAGGGAATTTTGGTGGCTGTAAGCATGTCCAATTCACAGTGAGTTTTTCTGTGGATATTGTCTGAGAATGGGATTGGCTTTCTTTGATTGTTAAATTTCTGTCCTAAAGTGTTTTTGTCTAAGGTTCCAGCAGTGTTCGTCTTCATATTAGCAAGTATTTTGACTAGAATGCTACTTTCTGTTCTCTTCATATTGTCTTTTGGTAAGAAGTTGTGTATGGGGTTCAAGGAAGGAGCAGAGTATTTTCACTAACGTTACTGAATATTTGGGAAAGTCATCTTGCCATTAAAAACCCAGATTAATTTTTTGTTAAATGCATAGTTGCCCTTACAGCAGTTCTAATCTTGGGACAATATTAATTGTTGCTACCATGCTAGCAGGACATAGTGCAAGAGCATTGACATACTGGATCATGCAGCTTTTGGAAACAAGCCAAACAATCATTTCTAGAATGGGACAGGTCAGTGAACCTTTAATGAAGGGAGCTCTGTGACCTTTAAAATTCCAGAAATGAGCATTTTGCCTTTTTTTGGGGGGGGGGTGCCTAGAAGTGCTGTTTCCTATCGCATTGTAGTTGATCCTGCTTGTACAACAGAAGCAGGAACACAGTGGCAGTATTGATCACTGTCCTAAGTGAGTGTTATGTGTGTAATGGTAATGAGGACAAGTTTCATTCATTTCTTACATTAAAGTAAATACCTTTCTAAAAGCCCTGTCTACTGCTGTATTAAGGTATAGTACAGTGGTTGTTTGTTTCTAATAAAGTCTGTGGCACTAAATTTGCTTATGAAATGTGAAGGTCAGTTGTCCTTCTAAAATGGTAGGTGTGAATCAGATTCTGTATAAAATTTGTATCATATGAAAAAGTCACCTGTTCCTCACCAATAGTCCAAGCATTTCAATGTTCAAGAACCAGTAACTATAATAACACGTGATATTCATGCAGGTTCCTTTGGCATCCAGTGATGTCATATATTCTTAAAAAGACCTTCTTAACCAGGAAAGTATGGATCATAAATGTATAATGTTCATACAAGGCCACATTCATTAGATCGTCACAGAGATACTGAGTCCCTTGGGGGCAATGCATAGGTTTCCTATGTAAGTCTCCATTATTACTCCTTTTCTGCAGAGCTGCTGCTGCTGTTGTTAATAGCGAAGTTCTGTCCAACCCATCACGACCCCATGGACAACATTCCTCCAGGCCTTCCTGTCCTCCACCATCCCCCAGAGTCCAATTAAGCTCACGCCGACTGCTTCCGTGACTCCATCTAGCGACCTCATTCTCTGCCATCCCCTTCTTCTTTTGCCTTCAATTGTTCCCAGCATTAAGCTCTTCTCCAGTGAGTCCTTCCTTCTCATTAGGTGGCCAAAGTATTTGAGTTTCATCTAAAGGATCTGGCCTTCTAAAGAGCAGTCATGGTTGATTTCCTCTAGGACTGACGGGTTTGATCGCCTTGCAGTCCAAGGGTCTCTCAGGAGTCTTCCCCAGCACCACAATTCAGAGGCTTAAATTCTTGGGCGCTCAGCCTTCCTTATAGTCCAATTTTCACAGCCATACATTGCAATTGGGAAAACCATAGCCTTGACTATACACACTTTTGTCAGCAGGGTGATGTCTCTGCTTTTTAGTATGCTGTCTAGATTTGCCATAGCTTTCCTCCCAAGAAGCAAGCGTCTTTTAATTTCTTGGCTGTAGTCCCCGTCTGTGGTGATCTTGGAGTCCAGGAAAATACAATCTGTCACTACCTCCATTTCTTCCTCATCTATTTGCCTGGAAGTGATAGGACTGGATGCCATGATCTTAGTTTTCTTAATGTTGAGTTTCAAACCAACTTTTGCGCTCTCCTCCTTCACCCACATCAAGAGGCTCTTCAGTTCCTCTTCATTTTCTACCATTAGAGTGGTATCATCTGCATATCTGAGGTTGTTGATATTTCTCCTTGAAATCTTAATTCCAACTGGTGATTCATCTAGCCCTGCCTTTCTCATTATGTGCTCTGCATATAAGTTAAATAGGCAAGGCAACAGTATACAGCCTTGCTGAACTCCTTTCTCAATTTTGAACCAATCAGTGGTTCCGTGTCCAGTTCTCACTGTTGCTTCTTGACCCGCATATAGTTTCTCAAGAGACAAATGAGATGGTCTGGTACTCCCATCTCTTTAAGAACTTGCCACAATCTGTTGTGATTCACACAATTAAAGGCTTTAGCATAGTCAATGAAGCAGAAGTAGATGTTTTTCTGGAACTCCCTAACTTTTTCCATGATCCAGCATATGTTGGCAATTTGATCTCTAGTTCCTCTGCCTCTTCGAAATCCTGCCTGTACTTCTGGTAGTTCTTGGTCCACATACTGCTGGAGCCTAGCTTGTAGGATTTTGAGCATCACTTTGCTAGCATATGAAATGAGTGCAATGGTGCGGTAGTTTGAGCATTTTTTGGCATTGCCCTTTTTTGGAATTGGAATGTAAATTGACCTTTTCCAATCTTGTGGCCACTGTTGAGTTTTCCAAATTTGCTGGCATATTGAGAGTAGCACTTTTACTGCATTGTCTTTTAGGATTCTGAATGGCTCAGCTGGAATACTGTCACCTCCACTAGCTTTGCTGTTGCTCAGACTTCCTAAGGCCCATTTGACTTCACATTCCAGGATGTCTGGCTTGAGGTCAGTGACCACCCCATCATGGTTATCAGGGACATTAAGCTCTTTCTTGTATAGTTCTTCTGTGTAATCTTGCCACCTCTTCTTAATCTCTTCTGCCTCTGTTAGGTCCCTGCAATTTTGGTCCTTTACCATGCCCATCTTTGCATGAAATATTCCCTTCACATCTCCAATTTTCTTGAAGAGATCTCTGGTCCTCCCTATTCTATCGTTTTCTTCTATTTCTTTGCACTGTTCATTTAAGAAGGCATTCTTATCTCTTCTAGCTATTCTCTGGAATTTTGCATTCAGTTGGGTGTATCTTTCTTTTTCTCCCTTGCCTTTCACTTCCCTTCTTTCCTCAGCTATTTGTAAAGCTTCCTCAGACAGCCATTTTGCTTTCTTGCATTTCTTTTTCTTTGGGATGGTTTTAGTTGCTAGCTCTTGTACAATGTTGCGAACCTCCGTCCATAGTTCTTCAGGCACTCTTGTCTATCAGATCTAATTCCTCAAATCTATTTGCCACCTCTACTGTATATTCATCAGGGATATGATTTAGGTCATACCTGAGTGGCCTAGTGCTTTTCCCTACTTTCTTCATTTTAAGCCTAAATTTTGCAACCTGAAGCTCATGATCTGAGCCACAGTCAGCTCCTGGTCTAGTTTTTACTTACCATATAGAAATTCTCCATCTTTGGCTGCAGAGCACATAGTCAGTCTGATTTCTGTGTTGACCATCTGGTGATGTCCATGTGTAGAGTTGTCTCTTGGGTTGTTGGAAAAGAGTGTTTGCTATGACCATCATATTCTCTTGACAAAATTCTACCAGCCTGTGCCCTGCTTCATTTTGTACTCCAAAGCCAAACTTGCCTGTTGTTCTGGTTATCTTTTGGCTTCCTACTTTAGCATTCCAGTCCCCCATGATGATAAGAACATCATTTTTTGGTGTCAATTCTAGAAGGTGTTGTAGGCCTTCATAGAACTGGTCAACTTCAGCCTCTTCAGCACCAGTGGTTGGGGCATAGACTTGGACTACTGTGATGTTGAATGGTTTGCCTTGGATTCGAACTGAGATTCTGTCATTTTGGAGATTGTATCCCAGTAGTGCTTTTCCTACCTTTTTATTGACTATGAAGGCTAATCCATTTCTTCTGCCTGCAATAGTATACCTGATGGTCATCTGAATTAAATTCACCCTTTCCTGTCCATTTTAGTTCACTGATTCCTAAGATGTCGATGTTCAGTTTTGTCATCTCTTGTTTGACCACATCCAGCTTGCCTTGATGCATGGATCTTACATTCCAGGTTCCTATGGAGTATAGATTTTTGCAGCATTGGACTTTCCTTTCACCACCAGATACATCTGCAACTGAGTCTCCAGTCGCTTCATTCTTTCTGACGCTACTAGTACTAGCCCTCTGCTCTTCCCCAGTAGCACATTGGACACCTTCCGACCTGAGGCGCTCATCTTCCGGCATCATATCTTTTTGCCTTTTGGTACTGTCCATGGGGTTTTCATGGCAAGGATACTGGAGTGGGTTGCCATTTCCTTCTCCAGTGGATCACATTTTGTCAGAGCTCTCTGCTATGACCTGTCCATCTTGGGTGGCCCTGCACGGCATAGGTCATAGCTTCATTGAGCTACACAAGCCCCTTTGCAGTGAGGAAGGATCACAAGGCAGTGATCCATGAAGGGCTGTAACAATTACTTATTTCAGTGCATGAGGAAAAAGTTAGCTGTGGATTGATTGCCAGCAAAACCTCCTTTGTACTGCCCTGGATGTTCTGTTTGCTAAAGGCCTGTAAAAGGTTGAGAGAGTTTTAAAACTGTCCAGCATTTGTAAGCATCAGTGTCTCATCCATGCTGCTTTTGATGGTGGATAGTATACAAATTTGTGACCTGGCTGAAAGGTTGACATTTCCACAAGATTTCCAATTTCGTTTCCCTTTTAGGTATCTATTACAGATTTATAAAGGCAGCCCTCTTTTACAAGAGGCACTGACATCATTAGTGCATGCTAGCAGCAATGGCTGGCTGAAAAGGCTTCCCACATTTTGGCTTAACTGGAGTACTTTGAGATCAGGCACACCTTGCTTGTGGATTTGGAAGTTTGTGAGAAGACTTGGTTGGTTGTAGCTGTTTGCAATCACCAATATAGATTGTGCCAAGTTTTGACAACTCCACATCTAGATCTTCAGATTTAATGTTCTTGCTTTATTTGTTTGATTTCTGCAAGTACCTATCGTTATGCAGCCTCTTTCTTATATTTTATTTCTTTAGAAATTTGGCCTTAAATATAGAACTTGCTATGTTTTTTTGTTAGACAAACCTGAACAGTTTTTCTCCCTCCCTCCCTCCTTTTTTTTGGCATTTCAGTACAATGCCTTGGAGGATTTAAAAAAAAAAAATGTTTCTTTTAAATTTTGTCACTGAAGTGTATGAGAGCTGACATGTGTAAATATGTAGTTAGACAACTGCAAATGTATATTATTTGATGATCGACCATAATGGTTTCACAGAAGGGATTATACACAATCATATCATGTCAATCTATGGTAGTTATTAGATGGTAATGCATATGCATTCTTTTTTCTTTCTTTTTATTAAAAAACAATATTGTACATGTTCTATACCTGCTTGTAATTGTCAGTGTTGTTGTCTTCCCTATAGTAAAAAACAAAACGAAAAAAATCCCAAAATGGACTTTTTATAGTGTAATGATAATAACAAAATACAAAGTATTTCAAATCTGATGAGTAATATGAAAACTTGAAAATACAGTATAGGAATTTGAGTTCACTGTGGACATGACCATATTCCTGATTGTGCTAAGCAGCTATTTGGTTTCAGCAGCTAATTTCCCACAAATACCTAAATGTTCTCAAGCATATCCTACCTGAACTGCCTGTGTCCATAACCCACAGGTAGACCTGGACTCTATTCTGGCTAGTTTGAGAATATGTGGATGTGACCATCTTAATCAACCAAAAACTGAAAATTAATTTGAGCATTATTTGACTTGCCTAAATTTGTCAGGTGTTGAGCTGGTGCTTTGCTTTGAGGCTTAACAGCCTTCCAGTATTTTCTAAAAATCAGGAGAAACAGGAAGCCTTGTGGGGACCAAAGGAAATGTTCATGGTGTGGGGACCATGTTGGAAACCTCGGGGCTAATTTTTCTTCAGTGGCTTGGCCTTCAGTTGACTCTAACCATTTCCTAAGGGAACTGGTTGCATGGGCTAAAGAATTCTGGCACAGTTTGGAAAGACACAGACTCTATCATAAAAGTTAAAAGCTGAAAGGTATCTGTTGAGATTGTGGACTAGTCTTCCCCAGTCTGGTGCCTTATAAATTTTTTGAACTACATTAATGGGGCTGATGGTTGTTTAAGTCTAGGATAATTGGAGGGTGCCACATTGGAGAAGATGGGGCTTGACAATATTTACAAAAGCAAACTGAATGGAAGGCTAATGCATACAGAAAACCGAATGCTTCAGTTACTGATCTCCCACCAAATGGCACTGCCACAGCACAAAACTAAAAAGCATTTCCAGCTATCAGAGTGTCACTCACTCTATTGAATCACAGTGATGACATCATGCTGAATGGTCTACAGCTTGGATGAAATGTATCATATTTTGCAACCACCAAAGTACTTTATGTCTTTATCAGAAGAATTGATGACTGTGTGTGAGTGCAAAATATTCCACACAAGAATGTGCAAATTCAAGAAGATTCTCAGTGACCTGCTGTGGCTTAATGAAGTGTGAAAAGCTGCTACAGTGCATCACAAAAAACAAATTGAAGTTCAAAACTGTATCAGTGAAAAATGTTTGCTGTTTTTTGAATGCAGTTTCTGATTCATGGTTATTAAATAAGTAGGTATTTACTTCACTTTTATTCTGCTCCTCCTCATATCTTAGCAGTCTTGCAAAGTTTAATTGCTCACCCAGCAGGTCCATTGTCCACTTTTAAGCTTTTCTTCACTACTAAACCGGAGCCGACAGCTTGTGAGGGGAAGGTGCACCCCTCTCTTTCCATTCACTGAGAATCCACGGGCTTCTCCCGGTGGGTGGGAGACCACCTCCCCCCACAAGCCAGAAGTGTGCTCGGACTTCTAATCCTTGCCCTGATGGGGCTTGGATGGACCTCCCTGGGCCCTCTGTAGAACGGATTTTGGCATGAAGTATGGAGTCCCCGTTCTTTGCTGCCGTCTCGCTGCAATGTCAACCGGAAGTCCATATCTTAGCAGTCTTGTTGAGATAGGGTAAGCTAAGAAATTGTCATTGACTGAAATGCATCTGGTGAGCATTATTGGTAAGCAAGAATCTGAACCATGTCTTTCTGTTCCTAATCTGGCATTCTATCCACTAGACCATGGATTTGATAATAGCTTCTAGTAATAGCTTTATACACATTTTGACTGTTGGAAAAAAAATCAACATTTTGCTCCCGAATGTAGAAATGTTAGTTTTCTACATTCATTTGTTCATATTCATATTTGTGTGGCAGCCATCTTGGAAAAGGGCATCTACATAATTCATGCACTAGAATGAGTATATCTACTGAGGTTAAATATGTTTCCACAGGACTCAAAACACGTAGAAACTCCAGGAATCTCCGCACACTATTTTTGTGAAGGTCTATGCAAGATCCAGTTCTATGGGTTCATGATACTGATTAGTTGCAAGTTCAGGTTGTATTCTATTGGTAGATGCAGATAAAACTAAAAGAACTCTACATTATAATGCAAAATGTGGTACCAGGAGAGGAGGGAGGGAGGGAAAAGAGAAAAAAAAATGAAGGAATAATGATTGGAGTCCTTTAGTAGAGAATCAGGGTTTTTATAACAACCTAAGAATAAAGAGAAAAGGAAGTCTTCCGTACTGAAGATCAGAGAGGGCTTGGCAAGAGCAATATATTTTACATTTCACATAGATCAGATACTTAAACAATTTTAGTCCCCTGGAGCAGAGCTAGCAACATTGGCCTTAGAATAGAATAGTGTTTTAATTTAGAATGAATAGAGCTGTATCTTTTTATCCCACAATGGGACAAGACAATCCTCAATGTTCATATTTATTTGAAAACTATATTTAAAAAGATGCAAGATCATTAAAAATGTTTGTCATGAATCCTTAGAACCACATGCATTGTTCTGCTTCTGGAATTCGGCTTTCTAGATTCTTTCCTCTTATACACATAAAAGCAATTCCTAACTGGTAGGGGGAGAATTTTGAATAGAGTTCACATCTGAAATAGTGTCAATAGCTCTACCTATGGGTCTTGCAGAAACTGCAAGACTAGAAGCACGTCTTCTTTAAGAAAGTGTTCCTCTGGATTAAACAATATTACTGTCTTTTGTACAAGAGATATACATAACTTTTGTAGTTATTGTAAATATTTTTCTCTGTAACTTCAATACATACATTTAATGTTCTTGCCTTGAGAATACAACTGCCTGCTAATTATAAAACAGTTGGCTTCTTTTTGTCTCTCATCCTGACTTTTAGATTCATAACTATATATTTTTGAGAAAAATTAAATCTTATATTTGTAGAGGAACTTGGCCAGGGAAAGTCAACTCTTTTTAAGAGTGCTTTGTCTTCTTCCTCTTATTAGAATCTGAATGACTTTCAATGCTGCAATTAAGGTCTTTTTTGAGGTAGCTATTTAAATATTTATTAGCATCAGAGTATTAGGTTTTCTAAATAACTCTTAAAGCATTTGCATGCACACACAAAAACTGTTGACAATTCTGTAGTGGAACAGAGTAATTCATTTTTTGGGACTCACTCAAGTGTGATTGGCGTAGTTACTGAGGAATTTATTTTAAGGAAAATTCAGTGTCAACTGAAAAATGGTTCCATTCTGAAAAGACAAAAATTCCTCTACTTGTGAAAATGTGTCTTGGCAGCCAGTTTGACTTATGATACAAGATTTAGCACTTATCTTGAAACATGAATATTTACCATGGCAACAGCAACATTGAACACCACATGTTGGGAGACTTACTTTCCTTGCTTCCTGGTTTGAATTGGTGGCATGGACTTTTGGTAGCTGCCCCTTGCATGGGTTTTTAATGTACTTCTGCTCAGAAATTGATAAATTGCAATGCAAAACTAAGATTTTAGGCTGTTGAAATAAGTACTACAATACATATGTCTGACTAATATGTTATTTTGTATGTACTGCATATGGGCCTAATTTTCATAGTTGTCATTTGATAATGAGCGGTACAAGTTCTAAGGTGAGGGGCCTTGTGTACCAACGTTTTTTTTGTCTAAGGATTTTGTTTTCGTGTGTGTGAAACGTCCATTCTACTAATGATTCATACATGAAAGTAGCTCCTCAAATTCCCAGGTTTTTAAATAATACTCAGTACGGGTGCTTTTCAAAAGTATGTGCTGCTTAGTGGTATTTCTTCTATGAAGGTCACATACCTCAATTCTTAGTTAAAGTTTTGAAGGCTGGAGGCATTTAAAGAAATGTTTGGGGCAGTGCTATTCATTTAAAGATCAGGTATGCATGCCCTCTAGATTGTCTGTTTTTTTCTAGTCTACATAAACAGAGTTCTTTTGAAATATTTCCCAGGTGTGTGCTGTGTACTGAAAGGAACTTCCTCATTAATGTTGGATTGCTATATTGATTTAAAATAACAAACAAGGCTGGAAAAGCTGGGATGACAACAGTTAGTTCCATGTTTTAGACAAACATCCTATTTTGTGCAACTCTGACAGGTGTATCCTATTATTAAGTGTCCAACAAATAGCATCATCTAGGCTCTTTATTATCTGATCAAAACTATCTGATGGATAATTCAAGTTCATGTGATACATCTTTTTATGTAACAGTGTATTGAATCTACATGTGAACATTATTTTCTTCTTTTCGTGAAAAGGATTAAAAAAACTAAGAATAAAGGAAAGATTCTAAAGTTCACACACACACAAACCATAGAATTGTTGGACTTGTCCTACAAAGCTATAGATTTTGTAGGTCCATGCTTAAGGTTATTCTTGTAAGTTTGATCATGGTGGGACATTTGGGCTCTTTAAAGTTGTAAGCCAAAGTTTGGATTCCTATCCTAATTTATACATAAATTCTTATATCATCAATTATAGAGTTGGCTCTTCTCTTTTGCTTGGAATTTTCTAAGGTTTGAATTTTAAGGCAAAATTAAATAGTGATCTTGCTTTAAGAAGAACTTCTCAAAAGTGGCCTATTTGTTTCCATTTTTGCATTAAGTTCTTCAGTGATGGATTTTATCCCCTTGAAATACTATGTATTTAAATTCCCTTTAACCTATCAGTGTATTAAATCAAATATCCTATTGGAATTTAATTATGCATGAATATAGTACTCTTGTTTGTTACTAAGGTGACTAGTATGTCAAGGTTACATCGATGCAATAATAATGCAAAATGAAAAGATAATACAATGTTGGCTAAAATCATTATATTCTTACAGAATAAGTTTGAGCAGTATTCTTCAGTTCATATTCAGTTCTATGAAATTATCTATTTAATAGCTTGATCCAGTGTTATTTTTCTGCTATATTACAAATGTATCACTGGGAGACTATTTAAGATGCATTTATTAAGGAAATGAGTACAGTTAGACTGTTCATTGCAGCCTCTGTATACTTCCTTGGGCTGTCATTTTATAGGTCTTGAATTGATTACTAAATGTAAGTTTCTGACTTTTACGTGAGCTTATTAGAGGAACATTTGTTTTGAGGCCAATGGAATAGAAAGATACTCAAATATAAATATGAAGAAATTGGAAAGGCTATGATCTGATCTGTGCATCAGAAAAATACATGACATAGTCTCTTTGTACCACTTTAGAATGTTATGTGGAAGATCAAGTACTTTGAATGAATTGTCTGGGTGAGGTCATAAGCTTATTGGGAGTCCCAGCTCTGTGGTCCTCCAGCTGTGGAGGTGGGACTTCAGACATGGAGTCCTCACTTCCCTCCTTACAAAAAGAACCAATCTGCTGCTTCTCTGAGTTCCAGAATTCACCTTGGAAAGGACTAAGGGGCATATTTGAGGGGCGAGGAGGAGAGGAGGCCTGGGCTTATGGCTTATGCCATATCCAAATGGGACCCCAGATCCCATGGTGCTTTATCTAGATGGCCATCTAGATGCAATGCAAGGCATGGGGCAGCAGAAATTGCTGTCACCACACCTTGAACCCTGTACTGGATACACCTAAGCCTCCATGTTCGCAAGCCTAAATATACTGAGGGTGGCGGACTTTGAGTCATGCCCTTATCTGTTCTCCCACAAAAAACAAGTTTCTTCGACATAGTAAACTGTCACATCAGAGGATAGTCCGGAATCTTTTTCCATGACATGATGAACTTTTCAAATATGTGGGAGCCATGTCACATTCATTCTCCACCTTCTTTCTTAAGTAAATAGTCCTTGGAAATTCTACTGCATGTTCTAACATGGGATATCTCAAATCCAGTCTTTTTTTTTTTTTGGTGTTTTCTGAATGTTGGAGCTCAGACTAGCTTTCCTAAGGTTGTAAATCTTATGTTTCAGGAACTCAGTGGAACTTAATTCTTTTCTATCTTTTCCACAGTCCCATCTTTCCTATATGCAGCAGATGGGGGAAAGATCCTTTAACAGAGTATTTTAGCAAAAGAATTCCATTTAGAGTATTTAGCCTTTTCCTTGAAACTATGTGACTGGCAGCAAGATGATTACTGGGGGCAGGATGGAATTTAAAAGACTTCATTATGCAGTGCTTAGGTTCATACCATAATTTGGGTACACTTCAACCAGTTCCCAGATTTTTCGTAAGCTTGACATCCTTTACAGAACATGACACTGTATTCACACATAATGCTAAGCATGCAACATGGTATATCACCCTGTGTCCTGGGTTCACATATTCACATGGCTTCTATGCATTTATGGTTTCCATAGTTGTCTTCCTTCCAGATGGTGACTGGTATCCCATGCAACTGGAAATCAATACCAGGGTGTGCGTCTCCTGCCTGTGTCACCTACCTCTCCTTCATTGGCCCACATTCTCCCCTGGGCTTGGCATCAGCCATCTTTTCCTGGTTTTTTCCCCTGCTGATCTGCGAAGCAACTGCCTACTCACTACAGTAGCACTGCTGCTTCAGAGTGGCACTGCAGCACCTCTCCCTGCTGCTGTCCTGCTCTGACCAGTTGGAAGCAAACACACCCACACACCCACCTCTCCCTGCTCCCTCGCTGCAAATGTGCCCATGCCCCCTCCATTTGCAGAACTTGCACATCCTGCCAGGAGCTGCCTCCCCCTGCACACAGGCTCATGGAAGGTACTTGCACAGGCAGGCCATCTCAGGGACAGAGGGAGTGCATTTTCCTGGGCAGACTTTCCTGAGGGTGCCTGTGTGGAAAGTTTTCTGGTTGCCCACATGGAATGCATTCCATTTACAGCTCCGGTGGGATGGCGGGACAGCAGGGCTTGTTGACCGCTCTCAGGAATGCAAAGGAGAAGATAAGAGTGGTGAGTAGGATGGATGGGAGAAAGAGTGGGAGAGTGGGCTTCTCAGGGCCATTGCCCTGATAGCAATGGCCCTGCACAGGCTGCATGCTCTTCTTGGGGAAAGCTGCCTTCACAGGAGAGTGCTGTTTCCCTGCAGCAACTAGAAAAGAGCGCCACATATGCCACCTCTGTTGGTGGAGGCGATGTGGAGTGATGTGCTGCTGCAGCCAATATTCTGATCACAGACAGAGGAAAAAAGCAGCAAGAAGTAGCCAGTCAGAGCATACTGTGAGAAATGCAGCATCTGCTGCAGTCGTGGCCACTCTTGCTGCCAAACCTGATGGAAAAAATGTGGACACCACATGGAAACATTTTAGCTGGAGTCACACATAATGATAAACCATGGTGAACTATGGGAACCTTATAACAAACTGTTGTTTCTCTGTATGGTTTTGTGGAAATAAAACAGGCCATGCTTTACTGCAGATGCTGAATTCACACATAATGGCAAACCATGCTTGAGCAATTTCTAGCATGGCTTGTTATGTGTGAATTCAGCCTATGTCATTTTAGAAAGTTTGCCTGTTTTTAAAAGCTATCTTTGCTGAATGACCTAGTCATGGTAGTTCATACCCTAATGGCATTCATATTAGGCTACTTTAATCTGTGCTATACAAAACTGTCCTTGAAGCATCCTTGGATCTAGAAACAGTCCAGCAGCCATAGACAATAGGATTCCTTTTGTAATTTTTCTGAGAACCAGTGTAGTGTAGCAGTTTGAGTGTTGGCCTGGACTTAGGTGATCCAGGTTTCAGTCCCCACTCAGCCATGAAATTCACTAGCAGACTTTGAGTCAGTTAAGGCTTTCAACCTAACTCAAATGGTTGTTGTTCTGACAATAACATGGAGAGAAGAACTTTGTAAACCACCTTGGATTACTTGCAAGAGGTAGAAAGACAATGCATATATCTAATGTGATGATGAGGTTGGGGTGAGGATTCACTAAGGCTCAGATGCCTTACCAGGTAAGACAGGAACAGGAGAACATCAGGCATCTTTGCTGGTCCCATGCTGTCCTTCTCATGCATATTTGAACTTGGAAGACAAAGGTGCACACACAATTTGTGACATCAGATAACGTCAACACTAATCTCAGAGCACGCCTGTTAGGAAATCAGCCTAGGTTTTCTGTTTCCTGGCTTTGTGATGCTTGAGCCAACAGGGGATGTCCTGAACTCTGGTCTGAAGGTTGTTTGGTCTTTGATAATTATGAGCTTTTCTACTTGAAGCACTTATATTCTGCTTATCCGTCCCAACTCACATTTATTTACAGGTTCTGTAGAGATTAAATAAAAAAAAAAAATAACAGCTACATGAGGCCATGTTTCAGTTGGTTTTCAGATTCACTTTGAAGAGCTGACCCAAACCTTTAAAATCCTATTTATCCTCGGAGTTGAGAATACCTTAAGGATCAGGCACAAAAACACTCATGCTCTTGCAGTTTCAAGTCCAAGGGATAGTTATACAAGAAGAGATCTCCTCAGCAGTAGAATGAAAATAGTTGAACTCTCTAAGTAGGGGTACTTGGCTTTCTGATGCCGAGCTAAGGCATACTTCGTTCTAACCAACTTAAGGCATTCTTTGTCGATTTTACATCTGTAATGGAATGAGACAACTTTTCTTGGCTTCTGTCATTGTTGGTTTGCTGATGTTGTGTTTTACGATCTTTTTAATTTTTGCTTTGTTTCTATCCAGTTACTATTATTTATATTTGTTTGTTCTCTTGTTTTAAATATATGTTTGATTCTACCATTAAAATATTCTAAGCCAGAGAATAATAATACAACAATAAAGCAACACATGCACAACCAACTGGGATAGAAACAGTTCAAGAAAGAAGTCTGTCTGTCTGTCTGTCTGTCTGTCTGTCTGTCTGTCTATCTGTCTATCTATCTATCTATTTATTTATGCACATATTTATATGCCGCCTATAACTGCCAAAAGGTCTTCCTAGGTGGCTTAAAACCACATAAATGAAAGTTGTACATTTCTTACCTGCCCAACCTGCGCCCCATACCTCCCTCTGCTGCAGTGTGATGGAAAGGCTTCAACTACTTGACAATGTTTTTTGTTTATTTATTGTGCTTTTTAACTGCCCAACAGCCAAAGTTTTCTGGGTGGTCAACAGTACATTAAAAAAATAAAATATGAATATTAGAACAAAGGCTAAAGACTGCATAATAAACTCACAGCAAACAATAAAACCAATCTAGCACAGAAAATCAAATTAATTCCAGCAGTGGAATAAAATCCAAAACAGTCCTTAACATGTGTAGGAGAATAAGAGAGGTGAAACTAAAAGGACCATAATGCAGGTGCCAAGCAAGCCTTTTTGAGGAGAGTAATCCACAAATGTGGCAAAAAGACCTCTAGTTGATGGAGAGAAGAACTAGATGGCACTGACTTGTCGGCAGCAATGATGGAGTGGCCCTGTTCTGCACTGCCACAGCTTGTTTGGATCCTTGAAAATAAATGCAGTGGCAGTCAATAATTTTGTCTGGGTTTAAACCATATTTTTTGGTCATGGGTGGAAATGGGATAATAGATGCTGCTTTTGTACTATTTCTGTTAGACGATATATAGAATAAGATGACATTTCTGTGTTCTTTGTTTGTGGAGTAGTGAACTATGGTTTCAGTTTATTTTCTTATGAGGTTATCCATTTGCAACAGCTATGCATTTTTTTGGCAGAAACCAATCTCCATTAATATGTGAGAGCCAGTGTGGTGTAGTGGTTAAGAGCATGGGACTGGGATTCAGGTGATTTGTGTTCTAGTCCCCGCTCGACCATGGAGCCAACTGGGTGCCTTTGGGCCAGTCACAGACTCTCAGCCCAACCTACCTCACACAGTTGTTGTGGGGATAAGATGGAGGAGGAGAATGATGTAAGCTGCCTTGAGCCCTTTGTTGGAAAAAGGCAGAATATAAATCAATTTTTTTCCTAAACATTCATTTTACACATGCCTATAAATTGGGGTGGGTAGGGATGCCATAAGAACAGATTGTTAAGGCATTTGTAGGCTACAAGTTCTGGGTAAATCATGAAGTGTCGAAGACATTGTTGTGTTTCACCCAATTTCTATATTCTTTGGTATGCTTTAACTCTCTTTATTTACCACAAATAACATGTTCTTGTTGATCGTTGCTTTCATAGACAGTTAATATGAAAGAGAGGTGGGATGTGCTTTTTGCTGCACAACTTAGAATATAATGGCCTATCCTAATCTTATCCCAGACAAGTGTTTTATCCAAAGTTTATACCACCTCCCACAACAAGAAAAAAGAGCAAAAAAGCAATGAAGCACACAATTACATGATGAAAAACAATAAAAAGTACCTTCTAACACACATCTTCAGTGATTGCATGACTTTATTATAAAAATTAAATGTAATTACATTTTCAGAACTTGTATGAAAAACACCTTACAAAGACAAGTCTTTGTTTAACTTCAGATTTCCAAGAGGGCTGCTCAGCTGCTGCATGTCTGTCATATTTAATGGGATTTGAGTAATTTCAGTTAGAATAATTGAAAACCTCAGCTCTAAAATTTATGAAATACAATATTGAGAATCACTTGAACTTGCTCCTGGCTTGTTTTCATATCAAATGATATAGGGTGTACTGTGGTTGTGGACAGTTGTGAAAAAGAGAGACAATAAATTGAAATGGCTATATAGGGGAAAGAGCTGTGGATCTTAGTAAATGCATTGGGTCATGATGCATCAATGATCTGTGGCCATTTCCCTAACATTTATTTCTAATGCCCAAAATAATTTTAGTTTTTGTATCTGTCTTTGAAAAAGACCAGTCAATTCTTCATCAGGATTCCATGCAGATATACAGGGGTAACTTGCACATTTCAGCATGGGACACTTAGAAGAAGCAAGGGCTGGGAAGACAAAATGTTTTAGTTCTACTTTTGACATTACCAAACAGTATAGAAGATGTGATGAAATGGGATTCACATGAGTTTTCTTTCCTCCATTCATGTACTGTCTGCAGCTTCTCAATTTGAAGAAGAATAGAAAGTGGAAAAGTAATGCTTGAAAAGGAAGATGTTTGGCTCTAGAAGTGATTGGTGCACAGAACTGAAAGTATTTAATCTATTTAGTTAAAATATAAAGCTTAAGTTTTAAGGAAAAGAGATTGTGATGGGGTGAACAGATTAGATTCTGAAATAGATTCTGTATGGGATTATAGAAAGAAAAACAAAAGAAAGATGTGGGATATTGTGGTACTAGAATCCATGCTCAAAGCTTAAATAAGAACATTTTGCTTATTTAAACTGGAAATTACTCTAAGAGCATAGCTGGATATGTTGTGCCTGGATTTCTACTATTCTCTTGCATTAAATATCCTTCATTCACAAGTTAAGAAAATAAATCACAACAAAATGTCTTCTAGTTGGTTTCTATTTATATTGCTAAGATATCTTGCTTACCCGTAGGCTAACTCTCAATCCTTCTTTCTTTCACAAAGCCAAATCATTCAATCTAATTCTTATCTTTATTTGTTTCTCTCTGTCTTTTCTGTACCCATTGCAAGTGATATAATCTTCTCAAATTAGCCTCTTAGGGCACAGTCCAATTGATGTGCCTGTAATTCTCCTCCTCCTCACACCCTGCCATTTAAGAAATAATCCTATGCCTGTTTAGACAAGAAAAAGGGCCTACAACCCCCAGCATGCTGCATCCAGCATGCTGGGGAGTTGTAGAGTTGGCCTTTTTTCCCATCCAGTTGGGCATAGGATTGCACCCTTACGTAAATGATCTCTTCTATTGCCTTTCTATCTGAAGGGCAGAACTTTGGTATCATCCCCCATCTCTGGAACATCTCTGCTGTGACTCACCTGGCATCACATTTAAGAGAGTCCTCCTTGTGGAAGCCTTTAGAGATCTTCCTGGTCATCCAGGAGCCTGATGGATTTATCCAGGTGCCTTTTTTCTTCTTGGTCTGACCTTTTAATTGTATTTTACCGTATTTTAATGCTATTTTAATTAATTTTTCATGTTTTAAACAAAACACTGAAATCCTCCACTTTAGTATTGCTCTTAGTGAATTGGTCACAGTGGAGAAATAGGAAATTCTCGCAGCTGGTTCCATTGTGGTGGAAGGCAGAGTAAGTAAAAAGTAAGGGGTTAGGGAAAGAAAGGGAAGAGCCATTTGTACTGTCATCAGAAGCAGGGTCCTGGTTGTTCAGACCAATAAACGATGCATACAAAGGTTTTCTCCAGGTTAAGGAGCATCACCTGATTGGCTCCGGGCTTTTGGTGCAAGATGGTATTCTGAGCTACTACCCCCTGAAGAGTCTGAATGGTCTAAAGGTATTAAAATTAAGTTAAACAATGTTTCTCAAAATTATACAAAGTAAACTTTTGGAATGTACTAAATAATTATTCTTCATGTAATGTTCATTATGATACTTGTTTCGTGTAAACTGACCGCTTGTCATATGCGATCGTATTTATCTAGCATGTTCAATACGTAAAACAAGAAGTTCAACATATTTGAAACACTTCTTACTAATTCTAGGTTTATAACATTTTTAGGGCTAAAATATATTTCTTATGTGTGATGTTTTTCAGTAAAATACAGAAGCACAAATATAGTTGAAAAGGGTGGGGGTGAGAGATAAAACCTTTGTGACAAAAATAGAAACCTATGTCTTTGGCTGTGAACTTAAAGCAAAAATGGCCCCCCAAAAGCCACGTTGCTCACTCCCTGCACTGACATGATTAACTCAAAGTGCTCTGTGCTGCTGTAGTTTAGGCATATCAGTTTTTATGGTCTGCAGATGTGAAGCAATCAAACACCTAGCACCACTTTCAGAAACCTTTGGAACTTTATTAATGCAGTCAGATAGTTCCTTATTAACAGTGGGAGGAATGCAGCAGTGCAAAATCCCAGTCCATGTGCTTCTGTAGTTGAGGCAACCTCTCTAACCATTTGACTAACTTTAGAATAATTGAGTATGCATTTACAATAATAAGTCTTATCCAACCTGTTTTAGGAAAAAATATGTCCTCTTGCCACACATGCACATATAATATGGCTTGACTGGGGACTCTTATTTTTCTCATCTCTTATCAATGGGCTATATCTCAACTTATGTAGGTTTAGGTTCCAGTGAAGTTAATGAGGCAAATTAGTCTAGTTTTGTATTATGTAGCAGAATGTTGGACAAGATATACCTTTGGTATGATCCAGAATAATTCTTAGGTCTGTAGTGTAGGACAATGTGTACTTATTTGAACTAATTTAAACTTTAATCCTGTAATGTTTACTCAGAATTAAACTCCTAGTTAAGTGGACATAGGGTTGAAGACTGTTATTAGAAATAATTTGATTTATTTACATTTTAAGGATTGCATTGTTAGTCTGTATACAGTACAGTTTCTTTTTGTGCATGTCTGTATATACATGTAGGAACACCATTTCATATACAATTTATGAAACTGCTAGCAAACTTTCTTTTAGAGTTGATGGAGGACTTGCATGGCAAACCGGGAATGAGCACCACACAATAAATAATGTTCCTTTACATTTTAGTATTTTTAATAGTAGGGAAATGAATACTGTTGCCTTTCATTCATTATTGTACAAGTATTGTCCATGTTATTCAGCAGTTCTAAGCCATTGCTGGCACTGGCTCTTCTTTTTTTTGCTCTTCTGTCAGGTGACGATTAGAGTCCAGGAAAAAAAGAAAATTGGATTAACATTGATAATAGATTAGACCAGCCTATTCATATTGACAAACTGTCGCTGTTGTTACAATGCTATTGTAGTCATCCAAGTAAACTGGTAACACTTTATACAGCAACATAGCAATCTCAAAATTATCAGCCCACAGAAGTGATCTGTACTTTGATCTTTCCATTTTCACCCAATTTGTTATCTTTCAGCATTTGTTCCCATCTTTGGATTGCTTTAGCAACCTGGAATAACAACACTTACCATTTGCAGAGTTAGCTTTCATGAAACAATAGCAAATCATGGATTAAATAAACAATCCTAAACTACCCAGTTGGCCAGATTATACATCATGCTCAGAACTCCGATCAGGCCACTTGGTTTACAAAAAGCAAAAGTGACACAAAGCTCTGCAAAGCATGGATTGAATAACCCACAGTTAGTTGCTATGACATTCAGACCAAGTCAAATAGTGCTTTCAGAATGTTTCCTGTGACATAGCATCATTCCAATGGGGGCATTCTGTCTTGGGAATGCTTCAAGCTGCTGAAAGCAACCAAGCTGTCACTTCAAGCAGAACCATGCCTTTGTTTTGTTGAAAGGAAAGGAAGGAAGAAACATCCACAGCAATCTCATTTTTAACAAATAACATACTCAGGAATTTGTTCCCCTGAAGATTAATCTAAAATTTAGGATAAGTTTTCATATCTTCTAAAACTTAGCAAAATTGGTAGGCTTGAATTCTTCAGCTCAGTGTTTCTTCTGAGCACACGGTCTTCTTTCCCATTGTAATTAAATACTTGTTTTTTCATCTTACCCATGCTTAACAATTATTTTCTTATCGATTCTTACAAGAGAAAGTGAACTGTCCAAAGCCACTGAGTAAAACTCCTGACTGATCAAGATTTTACCTTTGTTGTGCTCTATTTTTTCATTCCCCGTGATCTGTTCGTTATACTGATGATCACTGAATTAATTGGAGGCTCAAGTAGGACACAACTAGGTGAATGGACTCCAGGAAAAGTCTGGAAGTAGGCCTTTTCAAAACTCTCCTCCATTTTCCTTCTGAAATTGTTTGCAAAATGGAAATACATCTTGGCATTATAAAACCAGTACAAAGAGGGAGGAGATTGCTTACTCTAATGAAATCCATACATATATTACATACTAGAAAAATAAAGAAAAGTTATAATGGCCTTATGCTACAAACAATACTTATTACACATTTCAGGCAATGGTTAAAGGAAAATATTAAGTCTAAAAATTTGAGCTGTAATCCAAATAAACCTCATCACTGAAACTAATATGATTGGTTAAATAGCTTAAGAACGATAGATTAAGCTATTTAACCAATCATATTAGATTATAGTTTTCTTGTCTTTATTTAAACCATCCTTAGATCCTATGTGGATTAAGGATGGTATATAAATATTCTAAAGAAGTAAGTAGCTTATTTTATTAATCAATGTGTTTAATTTAGTTTGTTTATATGTGTCAACCAGTTCGGAAAGTTCGTGAGCTGTGAACAGTATATAAAACTTGTTAAATAAATAAAATAATTATTCTTTTTAGACGGTTATATACAGTAGTGCTGCTACATGTTTGCACATTCTATTGTATCAGGTATCAATTCTGAAAGCAATCTGGAAACTACCTGAAATGCTACCTTCTCAATTAGGGCATGTCAGAAGAGCTCTCTTCTGAGCACTCTACTTGCCTGTCCTGATACAAAAATGCAAGTTTGGGTTCATTTCTAACTGTGCACAGGTGGTGTTAAATACTGCTTTTTTCCTTCAGAGCAGCAGGACTGGAAACAGCCTAATAAGCTACAGTGTTAGGTGTACTTACCTGGGTGTATGTCATATTTATGTCAGTGAGACTTCCTTCCAAGGAAGCATTCATAGGATTGTACTGTGTAGAACTCATCTTAATATAAAATGAAATAAATCAGTGAATACACTCTCTTCCATTCTCAGCTCCTACTGATATCATCATGAGTGATGCTGCAAAAACGCCCAAAATTAACTTTAGCCCCTCTTAACATTGTGATCTGTGAACTGGCATATTTGATGCATCCCAAATGGCTGAGTGGGTAAAACAAAAAGATATGGAAGGGCTTTAATCCCTATTGAAAAATATAAAACATACAATATAATCCTAAATATGTGCATTTAGTATGTCTTTTTGTATTAAATGTGATACACGGTCAGGTAATTCTAGTGTGATTTCAACTTTAAGTTAGTATGGAGACAGTTGAACTTAGTACAGGGCAGGAATAACTTGAGAGGTCTTCTACATACACCCTTGTCTACAGAATAGAATTTGAATCAAGACATAGGCCTACTGTGATTCTGAATGTTAGGAGCCAGAACATTACAGATCACTAGAACTAAAACACAGACCACACCTTCCCATTTTGAAATGACTAATAAAGAGCATATACATAAATACATGTCTCATATTTATAGAGCTATAGAATCTGATCTAATAAATGCATCCCAGGCTTTAATGCATACCTCTCCAACTAACACCCAGGACATTAAGAGACCTTTTCTAAGTCATAACGAGATAGTTATCCATTAATTTTTCGCTCTGCTGAAATGTCATGTTAGTAATGTATTTTTGTGTGGAACCAAAATAAAAATGAAAGAAACCCATTCATGTCTCTGGGTTACTTTTACACCCCACAGGAGGACAATATCATGGCCTTGATGATAGACAAACACAGGATGGTTTATATTGGTGGGAAATACTGTTCACCTGACTGAAAAGCCTTGTCACCTTTCAGTGTTCATTGCATATTCTGATATTTTGCATGTTTGAAATAACCATCTGTGTCATAGTGCCACATCAAACAAAATCTCTCTTCATGTGAAAACCTAATGTGACAGAGAATAGCTCTTTACCTGTTTGTTTGAATGCTACACATGATAAAACTTTGGTATAGGAACACCATCAAACAATCATTTTTTAACATGTACTTTGGCTGATGTTACTTCCAATGACCCAAAAGGTGCTTGAAACTCTGCAGTTTATGGAGGATGCAATGAATGGCAATAGAATGAACTTAGGGTGAATTTACCTGAAGGATTGTACCTCCCGTATATAGCTGCTTGGATCCTAAGAGCATGGTCAGATCTTGTCTGGCTACTGCTACAGATTTGGTGGGGTGGGTTGCTGCTAAGGAAAGAGACTTTTCAATGGCGGCACTTCAGCTAGGCAGTGCTCACCCCAGATTAACTTATCTGATTCACACATTGTGGTACTTTTAGTGCTTCCAGAAATTTTAGACCTTTAATTTTGCATTCAAGGCTGCTCTCCCACTTTTATGTCTGTTCTATGCCTTACTAGAAGAGCTACGCAGGATGGAAGGACATTTCCATTTAAAATTCATAAGGTAGATACATGGCCCTCAGTCCATCTGACTGGAGTCTGTTTACTTTGGTTACATTGTATGTTGTTGTCACTGTTATGTTCCATCAAGTCGTCTCTGACTTAATGGTGACCTTCTTAATACCCTAAAAAATGTCATTTCTTTGATAGCCCTGCCCAGGTCCTATAAACTCACGTTTGTGGCTTCTTTTATAGAGTCAATCCATCTCATATTCTTCTTCTACCTTTGAGTTTCTCTAGCATTATTGTCTTCTTTGGTGGTTCTTGCCTTCTCATGATGTTCCTGAAGTATGACTGCTTCAGTTTCCTAATTTTTGCTTCTAGGGAAAGTTGTGACTTAATTTGCACTAGGGCATACATGTCCATCTTTCTGGCAGCTCAAGTTATTCATAAAGCTAATTTGATGTCTATTTTACTTGTTGTTTGTTGTAACCAAGACACAAGTATAGGGATGGTATATAAAAGCTATAAAGCAAGCAAGCAAGCAAGCAAGCAAGCAAGCAAGCAAGCTGTTCTCCAGCACCAGATTTTGAAAGCATCCATTATCTTCCTGTCAGCTTTCATACCCAGAAGTAGGGATAAAGAAAAGAATAGCCTGAATACTCCTGGCCTTGATTTCCACTGAGAAGCCCTTACACTTGATGGTCCTTTCTACTTCCTGCTTTGCTGCACTCCCAAGCATTGGTCTTCTGATTTCTGGGCTGTAGTCTCCCTTTGAACTGATGACCGAGTATGCAAAATCTTTCACAATCTCAGTTTCTTCATTGTTGACAGTGAAGTTTTGTAAAGTTTTGAGAGCATGATGCTAATAGGAGGCTTTCAAACAAATACAATCAATCAATCAATCAGTCTTCTCTAGGCATGATTTCTGTTTTCATGATATTCAGCTGTACACCTGCTTTTGCACTTTATTCTTTCAGTTTCATCAGGAGGCTGATCTTCCTGTGAAATTCTTTGATGTGCTCCAGTATAAGGGCATGATCTTGAGTGTCTCTTAGTTTTAGCTTGAACAACAGGCATTTCTCATTTCATATTGTGTTAAGGTCTTCATTAGAACAGCTTGAGCATAAATTAGCTTGTGTAGGAAATGCACTCCTTATCTCTTTTTTGGGGGATTGGAATGTATATGTATTTCTAGTCTGTGGGAAATGTATTTATTTATTTTGGACATTTCTACCCCGTCCTATACAAATGTCTCAGTACGGTGATACAAAACAGTATGGTGGAAGTATACTAAATATAAATATCCAATAAAACCAATATTAAAACCACAGTTAATACTTAAAATGCAGGGAAAATAAAAAGGTTTTGGCCTGGCATCAAAATGAATAAAACACCTCAACTGGTGCACCTCTCTGGGGAACAGGTTTGAGAGCTGGGGTGAACCACAGAAAAGGTGCTTCTCTTTTGTTCCTGTTTGTTGAGATATTCTTCTTAGGATTTAGACCAATTCAGCTTGGGAGAACTCTTTTGGGATCCTATCATTTCAGGTGCTTTATTCCTTCCTAATGTTTTCAGAGTAGCTTTCACTGCACTTTCTAATATTGCAGGATCTTTCTAATATGTTTACTCTTCAGAGGAGGTAGTCATATTTTGATCTTTTCTGTATAGTTTTTCCCTTTATTTTATTCTGGTCAGATAATATCTTCCTTTGTTTGTCTTTCAGCATTCCTAATCTAGGTTTGAATTCCCCTTTGATTCCTTGGATCTCCTGGAAGAGGCCTCTTTTAACGCCTTTTGTTTTTTCTTTTATTTCTTTGCCTAGGCTGTTGTAATTGCTTTTGTTGTTTGTACATGATAGTCAATCAGTAACTCTTTTTCTCTCACTGTTTGCTTTGCTTCTGAATTATAACAGAATTATATTTTGTTAGTCTTTCCTAATTATGTCTCTGGTTTCAGCCCCAGTTCCTCTGGTTTACAGTCAGTTGAGTTCGGTAATGCAAATCTTTTTTAAAATTCCTTTGGAATGTTAACTTGTATTTTTTGCAGTTTGCTTCTGTTAGTGATGTTTTTCAACTTTACTCTGATTTTTGATATTAAACATTCTTGGCTACTACCACAATCTACTTCTCATCTTCTTATGGCAGTGAAAATACAGCTTCTCCATTATCTACTTCTAATTATGTAGTGTGTTTGATTTCTTTATTGGCCATCTGAGATGTATATGTGTACAATCATCTCATTGGTTGCCTTTGTGATAAACACATCATTGGCTTCATAGAATTCTTTGAATTGTTCTCCTGCTTTGCGTCGCACCCCTAGGACAAATTCTTCCACTACATTCAATTCTGCTTTTGTGTTTCCTACTGTTGAGCTGCAGTTACATAGGAATATCAGCATGACTTGTTTCACTGTGTTATCAGTTTCCTCTTGGATCCCTGTATAAAAGATTCCTTCTTACTCAGCATGTGTTGTTGTAGCCTAGACCCGAATGATGTTTATGTTGATGGGTTTTCCACTAGTTCTGATATCATTTGGTTGGAATTTGCATTATAGCTCTGGACTGCTTGTGCCAAATCTTGCCTCAGGTCTGCAGCTACTCTGCTTCTTCCAAGTTTGTCATTTCCACAATAAAACACTTTGCTGAGAAAAATGTCTCAAGATACTACACTTGCTCTACACTATGTATAATTTTGTTCTCTTGTATTATGTCTTGCCCTTACCTTTTTCCTAACCTAAATAAATGTTGTGACCATCACTGATTGGGAGCTGCTCTAGGCCCTCGGGAAATTCAGTTGCCCTTTTTCCTCACTTATTCCAAATCTACAATAACCTTTTTAGGTAAGGTGAACAGAACTTTACACTGCATACAGTTCCAGAAATTCCTTAATTTGTCTGAAACCTAGGGAACTGAATAATTTCCTGTATGTTTCCCTTTTCCTTGGTTCAAGTTTTTGTGTACTCTTTTCTGTTCCTACTCTTCCACATTTTCCATCTCACAATTCCCCCTCTCCTTTCCTACCAGGACCTTTTTTCTCTGAAAGCTTTTAACATCACATTAAAGACATCTTTTTATTTTTTTTAATTTTTCAGTCACTGTCATTTAGGAAGTTTTGTGTGCAAAAGACATACATTTGATATACAAACTACAGTTCTGAGTAGTAATCTTCTGTAAGCAACACTATGTACTACGTACGTTTTGGCCAACGAGCTACCTAGGGAGAGGCTTTTTCTTTGAATCTAAAGATCATGGGAAACATTTAACTTTCATACAGCTGCATGCAGCATCAGCATCAGTCAAGGAATGTTGCCTGTAGAATGGGACTTAAGTTTCCTTTCTTTCTCCCTGCAATCTCTGTTGATCTTTCAAATCTCTTCTAGAGGTT